>NC_090813.1:175547887-175695387 GCF_000390325.3 Nicotiana tomentosiformis | reverse complement strand
CCACTGTTGAAGCTTGAATAGTTAAAATATCTCGGGCCATCCTTGAAAGAATCGGAAAGTGTTTTTCTTTGTCCTTCCACCATTCCAAAATATTAAAGGAGCCGTCGGGATTCACTTCCTCAATTCCCTATGACAAATAAACTTCAAGCTCATTTAGTTGTGAAAAATCACTAGTACTAGAACCTTGAGAACCCCTGAACCCTGCCCAAGCACTAAGTGCTCTTACTCCCGCAGTTCTTTTAGATGATTGAGAACTAGAAGAAGAAGGAGTTGGAACATTTGGTCTAGCATAATCTAATGCAACTTGATAAGCATTATAAATAGTTTGAACATTTATTTTAATTGAGGTTATTGCGTTCGGAAGTATAGACAATTCCTCATCTTCAAGTGTTCAACCATTATAAACAGTTTCATACCAAAATTGAGGACCTCCTAATTTCATAGTAGGATTTAACAATGCAGCAATACCATAAATAGGGGGAATAGGAAAAAAATATTTTTTAAACTTTTTTCTCATGGAATCAATAACAAGTTGATAAATTTTTTCACCCTCTGAAAAATGATCAAACAAATTTGCAAGTTCTGCAATATAAACTAAACAGTTAGAAATAGTAGGATAATATTGCCCAGAAAATTTATTTGTAGCAATATGGAATTTTTCTAAAAAATCTACAAGTATTTTAATATTAGCCCAATCCGCATTTGTAAGGTGCTCATCATCATCACTTACATGAGCATTAAACGTTGAGTTTATGGGATTTCTATATTCATATGCAATAACTAAACTTTCATACATGTAATTCTATTTAGTTGGACAAGGTTTAGGAACATTTCTTTCTCTTAGGCCAAATTCATCGCATCTTTTAAAATATTCTCTAAGTCTACTTCTACGGTTTGAATAAAAAAGCCAATTAAGAGCCATTTTAACCTTTTTAATTTCAACATTTAAAATTCGCATACCATCACCCACAATTAAATGGTAAATATGACAAATACATCTAACATGAAAAATGTTACTAAATACAGAACTTAGTATAGTGGTAAGCAAGGCTACAACATTTGTGTTACTAGTAGCATTATCCATTGAAACTGACATTATTTTATCACTAATGCAAAAATATCTACAAATATCCGCAATCGTGCTAGAAATAAACTGCCCTGTGTGACGTGAATTAATTATTCTATAAGCAATAATGCGCTTTTGCATTATTCAATGCTCATCAATCCAATGACTGGTAACAGTAAGGTAATCACAGTCATTACCACTTCTACCAATATCAGTTGTAATAGCAATACGACAATTTATGTAAGTAAATAAAAAGCACAAATATTATTCATATTCATGTTTATATTTATAAATATCACTCTTTACGGTTGTGCGAGGAAAACCTTTATAAGTAGGATTATAAATTTTTCTAATATAATGCACAAAGTGGGGGTTAGAAGGAAAATTATAGGGTAAGCACATAACAGTGACTATTTTTTGCCAATTCTTCCCGATCTTTTTTTGGATCATAATATAAAATACCACCGGTAACAGTGTTAATTCTCGGTTGAAATTGATTTGACCCGGTACTAAGGTCAGCCTGACTAGGTGCACTTGTCCCCTCAGCCAAAGCTTTCATACGAAAATATCTAGCTTTATCTTGAGGGCGTAGCAATATGTGTCTAGTCAAACTTTCCGTCCCCTTCGACTTCCAACATATTGAAAAACTAACTCTTTGCCACAAGTTTTACACTTAGCCCTATTTTCTCTTAGTTGAGTAAATAATTGCCAAACAAGAGATGTTTCTGCCCGTTTAGGAGGTTGTCTAGAAAAAGTAGGGGCACTAATAGGAGGGTCAGACAGGGGATCATCTAGATTATTATTAGTTGGGTTAACTTCAGGAGCAGGACTAGTGGGTGTATCATCATCCGGTTGCGTTTCATCAAAATCTATTTCTTCATCATCATTTTCATCAATAGTTGGATTACCATAAAGAGCATTCATATATTCATGGTTTAATTGTTCACCGGGTGCAATATTATGGAAAACTTGACTCTCGGTAAATTGTAATAAACTATTATCATTATCAAGAATAGGAGGTGTAGGACGGGTAACATGTTTGGGTCGGGGAGCCGGGGGAAGTAGAGGAGGAACATATTGGCCACTAGATTCATCACTCTTCGATTTTCCCTTATTTTTACTAAACATATTTTTTAAGGAATAAGCCATCTTAATTAATCAAGCAAAGTAAATAAAACAAATAAAATTATAATATTAAAACTTAAGAGTTGGAACGAGTTTACCGAATTGACGAACAATTTGTTGGAAATTGATTATCGTTGAAGACTTCAATTCACCAACTTCACAATTGTTTCACAAAATGTAACAATAAAGTAAGCAATAGTAGCAATTATAGAAGTAAATTAGAGAGAGATTATGATAGATTGATGATTTTGTAAGAAAAAATAAAATAATGATGGGGTATTTATAGTTGAAAATAGGGAAAAAGTGTAATTATAAAAAGTTTGGGATTAAAACAAAGTTGAGGGGTTAAATGGCTATTTCATAAATAGCCAACGGCTATTTTTGACAGCCCAACGACTATTTTTGACAGCCTAACGGTTTTTTTTAAAAAAAAAATAAAAAATAGCCGTTGGGCCCGCTAGTCCCGCTAAGGGACCGGGCCGATCCCGGGCCCTGGCGGGCCAAACGGTCTTGGGCCTAACGGGCCCAAATCATAGGACCGACCCACGAAACCGGACCAGGCCCACTAAAATCGGACCAAACGGTCCTGGCCCGTTTAGCTGTTTGGCCCGCAGTCCCGGGCCTGGACCGGCCCACTTGCCAGCCTTAATCTCAACTTATGTGATCAAGTTTGATTGGACTTTAAGTTTAAAAAAATATTTGAAATTTGTGATCTAAAATATATACTATAGATAGTTTTGTAGCTATAAAGTCGTGTTGATCATTTAGACTAAAATGAGAAATTTAAAAGTAAATTGTTTCCGACTAAAAATAGTTCATTAATTTTTAAACAAACATATAAGAAAATTATGTTACATCGAAGGGTACAGAGGGGTATCTTGGATTCTAGTAGTTCTATCTACCAGAATAAATAATATGTGTAATCTGTAGGAGATTAATATTTAAAACAGAAAAGGGCCTAAAATGCCCCTTTACTATATGAAATAGGACAGGTTATCCCTTCGTTAAAAGTTGGTCTCTATTTTGCCCTTGCCGTCAATAAATGGGCTCGTATATGCCCTCCATCACTAACGGGGGACTCATAAAGCCACGTGGAATATATGTGAGGGCAAGTTAGACCTAGTTCGAATTGTACAGGGGCATATATGAGTCAGTTATAATAGTCATTTCTCAAACACTTCATAACTCCATATCAGTTTACTTAGACACCTATTTGACAACACCAAGCTAATTATCACAGCAAATAAACTAAGTCATAGACACAAACATTCAAATAAACGACAATGACTTCATTAAATCCTAGTAACTCAAAGGGGTGGAATCATAACAAAAGACAAGAAAAGGCAATGTCGGAATGTTCTAGTAGCTCAAAGGGGTTGAATAGGAGGTGTCTTGCGGATTTGCTGCCAATTATTTCATGGCATGGACTCCTTTAAATGCTGGAAGAAGGTTTTTCAAGTGCCCGAAGCATGAGATAAGTAAATTTTTTGATGGGTTCTTTTAATTATTCCAATTTGCTTGTAAATTTGTTTTATTTATTTTTGATTTTTAGGATGAAAAATATTTCTATTGGGAATGGCAAGATAAAGAGCTTCCTCCTAGAGTTTCAAATCTCATAAGCAGTTTAAAGAAGGAAAAGGAAGCTCTAATCCGTGAAAGAAATGCTCTCCAAAGGAAAGTTTGATCTTAAGAATGTTATGATGCTCTTCGATCATGGAGGAATAGAAGCCTTGGAATTGGAAAGATATGTTCTAATGAAGAAAGTGACCGATTTAGAGTACTCAGTTGTGCTTGATGCTAAATTTCGAAAGAAGATGTGGATTTTCATGTGTGTGATATTGGGATGTTTTGTTATGTTCTTTGGATCCGTGGGAAATGATATGTAATGTTAGTGTTATTGTGGCTTAATTGTTGTCTTTTATTATGTAATGAACCATTATGTTTTTTTTACAAGGATTTAATGAAGTCATTGCCGTTCATTTGTTGTGTCTATGACTGAGTTTATTTGCTATGATAATTAGTTTGGTGTTGTCAAATAGGTGTCTAAGTAAACTAATATGGAGTTGTGAAGTGTTTGAAAAATGACTATTATAACTGACTCATATATGCCCCTGTACAATTCGAACTAGGTCTAACTTGCCCTCACATATATTCCACATGGTTTTATGAGTCTCCCGTTAGTGATGGAGGGCATATACGAGCCCATTTGTTGACGGCAATAGTAGAATAGAGACCAACTTTTAACGGAGGGATAGCCTATCCTATTTTATATAGTAAAGGGACATTTTAGACCATTTTCCGTATTTTAAACGACACAGATGGGGAATTACTACAGTCACTACTCCTTTGAGACAAAGCATTAGTGCAAACTTCATAATATAATGCAGTGAATGCGAATGATCTTAGGCATAATCTAAAAAATATTCCCCTAAAATAAGCATCTTTCAAGTATAGATTAAAAAATAAGCATCTTTCAAGTAGAGATTAAAACAAAAGGAAATCTGTGTGATTCAGCATTTACTAAGTGGGACGATCACATTACTTTGGCTCCACGTTCAACAAATGAAGTGATAATCATATGCTACCTCCGTTGATATGCTACCTTCGTTACTTTTACTTGTCCAGTATTCTAAAAATAAATTTACTTTTACTTGTCATTTTTAGCATATCAAGAGAAGACAATTTTCTTTTTCCTATTATACTCACGGCATTACAATTTCCTTTTTCCTATTATACTCACGGCATTAATTACTCATTTCAAATTATTTTCTCAAAACCATTAAAAATATATATTAATTAATATGGTTATCATAATAAATTATGCAGTTTATTTAATATTTTTTAAGGGGTATAAAAAGTCAAAACAGGCAAGTAAAATGAGGGGGGGGGGGGGAGGGGGGGGGAGTAGCTGATATCGCAATTATTGAGCATGTTCGGGCTTCAGTATTTGACTAGACTGCACAAAATTCATAGCAGGATTGTTGCCTAAATAGCCGGCTAGAATTAATGTTTAATTTTTCTAGCCAGTATACATTGATTATATATAGTTATCATATACTATTTATTATACATAAATTATACATATATTATACATTTGCCAGCTATTTATAGTTTAAGAGATTAGGTAGGCGACCATTTGGGTTAAATCTTCCTAGCAAAACTAGTTATTTCAAATTTGATTATCCTTCACCAAGAGCCTGACCCGAAAAGATGACTTATCGAGCAATTAGAAGCGGGCAAATTATAAATTGTTTGAAGTTTTTTCAAATGTTCATATCCTGTCTCTCTCAGTTGTTTGTTGTAGACTTCAGAAAAGAGAAGAGACATTCCCAGTGTAATGTTGACAAGCCAATCGGGCGAAGCTCTCTTTTTTTCTTGGTCGTGCCATAAAATGAAAGATTAGTTACCCATTTTCCTCTTTGGAGACAATTCACACTAAAAGATCTTGCAACCTGACTAGACGAAAGAACTTCTGTCAACTCATTTTCTGGAGGAAAAAAAGAAAGAAAGAAACACTTCTACTTTCTGGTTTCTAAACAGCAATAATAGAAAGTCAAATTAGAAACTTTCCTGTCAAATTTTCAGGTGGATGAATATCTTTCCACAGATGAAAGAAAAAAAGACAATTCGATTGAATATTTATTTTTATATTCTTTTCTATTACTGTAGAAAACAAAGATCAGTGTCTCAGTGGAGATGGAATTACAGTGAGTTTCAAGCTATGTGGCATTTCGTCACGCCCTGATCCAACAAGCAATGAAAGTCCAAGGATTTTAAGAATGAATTTGCACAAAAAAATTCAAAAGAGTATGTTATATTGGGAAGGAAAACTAATAATAGCACACATTCAACCTACAACAGCTCAAAATTCCATCAGTCATTAACAGAAGGTGAAACAAATGGCAGATATTGGCAGAGCCACATAACAAACTATACTAGTAAAAAGATTGGGGAAAATGAAAAGAAAAATAGAAGAGCTGATCCTAACAAAAATTGATTCAGAAGATACTTGCACTTGACCTGGAAGTAGTTAAGATCTTGGCTTCTCCTTTTTCTCTTTGAAGAGAGCCAAAAGTGAGACACCAGACACCTTCACAACCTTGAACCTAACACCAGGAATATCTCCCACAGCATGTCCCTTACGACCAAATCCAGCAATCAACACCTCGTCCTATCAACAATAAGATGAGATTTATTCAACATTAGAGAAGACATAAGAAAATTAAAAGGACAAAATTGCAACGATGGACACATAATGATATGGTTGAAACACGTACATTCTCTTCAATGTAGTTCAAACAACCATCATTGGGAACAAAAGCAGCTATCTTCTTCCCATTCTTAATCAGCTGAACTCGAGCACACTTTCTAATGGCAGAGTTGGGCTGTTTAGCTTCAATACCGCTGCAATTCGTTTCAGTGAAAGTTAGGTCTGTCAAAACAAGTACATAAATTTTTGTCTAAATTATTAATAAATGGCTAGCAAACTTGGCCATACATTTTCTCCAGGACAATCCCCTTTGCATGAGATGACCCTGCGAATGGCTTCTTCCATTCATTGCCAAGATGAGATTTCTTATAAGATTTATCAGCCCACCGCTGCCTCCTGCGGTGGGACTTCAGTTTACGACCAGCTCCCATTCCACGTGTCTTCCTGTATTAGAATGATTACAACACAAGCTTCTAAATTACCAAAAAAGGAAAATTTCCAATATTTGGCCAACCAATGGAGAGAAAGCACATTTATATACAGAGAGCAAAATAGACAAGTTGACCAGTAGATCACAAGGGATTAAATAGCTAAACCACTCAGCACCCAGCATCTGAACAACTCTAAACCAGAGAAAATGGTGTGCAAATCTTATACTCTTAAAACCAGTAATATACATGAGAGATTTTGCAAACTATGTACGCAACACTTATGACCACTTAGAAAACAAATTCAACAATACATGTAACCCAAAATAACTTGGGAAACATTGAATGACATCAATCACAACAGGACGTTTGAAAAGATATTTCAAAATGAGGAGCCATGTGCAAAGACGGAACTAAAGCATGGGGGAAATGGATTTTACTAGACAATTCCACCTCAAAAACTAAAATGGCCTTGCAAACCCAACTCCGTTCAAGCTAGAAATGCAAGCATCATCTGAAATCATCTCTAATGTTTCTACTAATACCAGCTTCAGCTCAGCCATTACAAAGATTTCATAGTAGGTCAATACTAATACTGTTACAACTAGGATACTAGTATTTAGTAGCTTATTTTTCTGTTTCACCTTCCTAAAAAGGGTGCCTAGAAAGTGAAAAGTAATAGGATAGATGTTTCATCTCCACTGATCTGCAACTCCATGGAGCTACAGGAGCTCAGAACAGTTTGGAGAGAGTGAAAGTTGTTGCAAGTCCATTAGCATTCAAAGCAATTCACTGCCATGTAAAGGGCTCATCTGCTTTGCCAAGATGGACTAAAGAATCAATCACTCTTATATATCCTTAAAATGGAAACTTGTCAATCAACATACCAAAAGAAACATTGTGATCATCTTAAATCCACTAGTCTCTCCAGCACAATAGAAATACTATTTCACAAGTATCACCTTAAACAAAAGGAAAGTTTCTTAAATGAGGCTTGCCAAATATGGCGGAACGGTACTAAACAAAAAACAGCATTGAACCAGAAAACATATGTAGACAGTTGCTCTAGATCCTAACTACTGATTCCAAACACCTTCTGAGTCCTACCTTTACTTTTTATCTTTTTGGTTTAGGTAGATGTTTCATCTCCACTGAGCTGTAACCCCATTAAGCTTGAAGAGCCCAGCACAGTTTAGAGAGACATTTGATCTAAGTCCATTAGCATTTAAAGCAATTCATTGCCCTCGAAAGGGCTCAACTACTTTGCCAAGATGGACTGCAAAATTGGCGTTCATATAGAACCGCCAAGTAACAAGTTAACTTTGCTCAAGGACCATAATGACAATGTGCATTCAACACCATAATGACTATACGGAATAGTTATTTTTCTTTCTTTTCCTGGAGGGGGAGGGGGGGGAGTCATTAGCAAGATGTTTCATCTCTACTGATCTATAACCCCACTAAGATTGAGGAGCCAAGAACAGTTTAGAGTGACATTTGATCTAAGTCCATTAGCATTCAAAACAATTCATTGCCTTCAATAGGTCTCAACTGCTTTGCCAAGATGGACTGCAGAATTACGCATCCCCACAAAACTGACAGCTAAAAAAGTTGAGAATTTGTCCCCATATATCTAACTTTCCTCAACAAAGCAGAACCAGCTAAAATTACAAAATGACATTACCAAACTAGCCATTTTTGCACGTGCTTGTTTTTATTATTTTCAGTGTAGCTCCTTAGCACCAATATAGCCAGAACTGATCTCATTATGCATTGTTTCAATACACATAACTTTTCATATGGCATTTCTATAGACTCTATTAGCATCTTCAACACAATAAAGCATTGACATAATTATATGAATAGTTTACAAGAGTCACTCTCCAGAAGAAACAAATAAAATGAAGAGAGAAGCAAAAAGAGAAGAGGAACATAGATTACCCCATGGTGATAGAGCGAAGTTGCCTTGCTGCTGCAACTGGGGAGGATTGAGGGTGGGGCTGAGTAGCTGCGAAGCTGAGACTACTGAAGTGAGCGAAACCCTAAATCTCCAACGGAGTTTTAAAGCGGCTCTTGGGTTTCCTTTGCTATTGTTTTGGGGCCCCCATGGGAAATTTCTTTCATTTGGATCGTGTTGATTGTGTGCTTTAGCCCAAACTCATTAGTGTGATTGACGGGAATGGCCCCGTAAGGGTTTAGCCTTTAAATATTGTCCTTATTTTAAAAAATATATATATTTTTTAAAAAGGTCTCACACACTTATTGCTTGTTAGAGATTTTTCTATTGGATTGTTAGATTTATACCATATTTACTTTACTTATTGTATAGGGTAAAGTATGTTATGCTATGTGATTGCATAAGAGAGTGACACGTGGAGCCGAAGATAGAGGATAGTTAAAACCGAAGACAACTGTTCCATTTGTCACCGGAAAGAATGACGCTCATAAAGACGCAATAAATACCTGTCACCCGGTAGCATTTAAGGCAGAATATTCCACAACATTTAGTACACTGCCCGTTACAAAGAATTTGTCATTTATGCTCATTGTCATGTACTCTTCAATGGCCTCATAATTGACATTAAAGAAGGGCATGATCCTAGGACTTTGTTCCCTATGTGTATCTATAAATAGTGAGCTATGTTATCATTGTAGAGAACACGAATTTTCTGGCAAATTTACTCTATAATCCATTCAAAGCTCTGTACAATTTTATCCTCTTACTTTTCAATTTCATTGTTATTTTGCCCGGAAGCCTTGCTCCCGAATTTACTGTTTCTGTCATTTCATCTTCATCTCAAGGCTAAGTATTGTGTATTTCTTCAATTTTTTTTATTATTTTAGGATCAAATTAATTCACTTGTCTAGAAATTATGCATAAATTCAACTGTACTATTTTACGGGTAAACAGTTTGGCACCCACCGTAGGGCCTAGATAGTCATGTAATTAAGTTGGTCCTTGCCTCTTTTACTAACGTGTTTTGTTTATTTGTCTTAGCAAAAAAATCACAAAAAATGACAGATAATGGTGTTAACAACACACACAATCTTGAGGCCCAAGGCAACCAGCCTCATCACGAGGATTCAGTCAGTGACACGCACAATGAGGGGAACGATGATACGCCTGTCCACTACATGCGGTATCCGCGACATGTTTGGGAGGAGACTCCCGATGATGCTGAAGAGGAGCATGTTATTAAAGTGGTAAGGTTTCTGCAAGAACAACATGTGGTCATTCTAGGCCATTTATCACGGTAGGATAAAGTCATGACAGAGTTGAATCAGGCAATGTTGAGGGATTCCAATAACGCGAATGGACGAGGTCTAGTTCCTCTCGGTGCTCCCACGAATCAAAAAACGCAAAGGGTCGACAACAACACCCCGAGGGGAGCGGATCCAGCCCCATTAACAAAAATGATCCCTTCAAGAGCGAACTTTTATGGTTTTTGAGGGAAGTGAACGCCCGCATGGACCAGATCTCGAGTGCACCACCGGTGCTGAAAGGGACGGACTCAAAGAAGTATACTCAGTTGTCGTACAAATCGAGCGCGACACCAGAACTAATCCCGAAGCGATTTAAAATGACCGACGTGCCGAAGTATGATGGAACTTCAAACCCTCAGGAGCATATTACCATTTATACAATGGCAGTGAAGGGGAACGATTTAGCTTCGCACGAGATTGAATCTGTTTTGCTGAAGAAATTCGGAGAGACTCTAACGAGGGGAGCCTTGACGTGGTATTCGTTGTTACCCGTGCATTCCATAGATTCCTTTGAGATGCTCGCGAACTCTTTTATTAAGGCCCATGCCGGGGACAGAAAGGTGCATGCCCAAAAGGCCGACATAGTCAGAATTGCACAAGGAGAGTCCGAGTTATTGCGGTAATTTGTCACCCGGTTCCAAAATGAGAGGATGTTGCTCCCGGTTGTTCCAAATGAATTGGAGGCTGAAGCATTCACCAAGGGTTTGAACCCGAGAAGCTTTAACGCTTCCGAAAAATTGAAGGAAAGCTTGCTTGAGTTCCAAGCGATGACTTGGACGGATGTCCACAACCGGTACGAGTCTAAGATAAAGATTGAAGATGATCAGTTTGACTTCTTTTAATTTTAACTAACTATTTTTCTAAGTGGGTTGAAGCATTTCCTTACCAGAAGATTGGCGAACGTGAAGTGGTGAATTTCTTGTGGGAGAACATAATTTGCAGATTTGGAATACCGGAAGAGATAGCTTGCGATAACGGGCCATAATTTATAGGCGCAAAGATCACAAAGTTCCTTGAAGATTTGAAAATCAAGAGAATCACATATTCACCATATCATCCGAGCGCAAATGGTCAAGCGGAATGAACGAACAAAGTGATTATACAAAATCTCAAGAAGAGGTTTGAATAAGTTAAAGGTAAATGGCCTGAGGAATTGCCCGGAGTGTTATGGGCGTACCAAACAACGGCTAAATCGAGCATAGGAGAAACTCATTTTCCCCTTGTGTAAGGAGCAAAAGCCTTAATTTCGGTAGAAGTAGAGCCTACCTTGAGATATTTCCAGACAAGTAAAGAGACGAACAACGAAGCGATGTTCGTCAACTTGGAGCTACTCGACGAGCGCATGGACTTGGCACGTATAAGAATGGCAGCCCAGAAGTAGAGAATGGAAAGATATTATAATCGAAGAGCCAACCTCCGTTATTTCAAAGTGGGAGACTTGGTTCTAAGGAAAGTAACTCAAAACACCCGGGAACTCAACGCATGAAAGCTAGGTACAACTTGGGAAGGCCCCTACCGGGTTTCAGCAATCACCGGGAAAGGTTCATACGAGTTGGAGAATTAGGATGGAGAAAAGTTGCCAAGTAACTGGAATGTGGCACACCTCAAGAGATATTATTGCTGACGAACATCACCTGTACTGAAAGTATATGCTGCATTATTTTTCCCTTCGTCCAGTTTTTGTCCCAATTGGATTTTTTTGGCAAGGTTTTTAATGAGGCAACAACGGAAAGCATACAACGACAAAAGTTTCAACAGCAGCAATAAGACCTTTAATAGCAAGGCACACAAGCGAAGAACCACTCCGGAGCGGTTAGATAATCTTTGGCTTGAGAGCAAAATTCCCACGGGGAAAAGTGAGTTTGCTATCAAGCAAAGGTTACCCGACCATTCACAAGTGCAAACCACTAGAGGATTACCCGAGCTGAAGATTGTTTAACAATTCATTAGTGGAGTCCTCGAAGGTGCAAAACTTCCAGTTTTCCAATTTGTATTCTTCGCATTCGAACACTAGGGGGGATGATATACGACAACAATGACTGCCATGTCCACCAGAACATGAAAACTGGGAATATAGTTGTATCATCGGGACCGAGGACTGTGCGGCCAGCCCCGTAGAAATAAGTTGTACAAGTTAGCCACAAGAAATGACAATTTCTTTTTAACATAATGAATGCTTATGCAATTTTTGAAAAAGGAAGGAATAAAGTAAAGTCCTTTTATTTTCCATCTTGTTTCTTGTCTGATCGATGAATTGATTTTATCATTTGAAAGTTAAACAAGTACTTCAAATAATAGTGCCGTAAATAACAAGAGACATCCTCTTCAATAACACTGTAAACATAAGAGGGCCCTCTCTTATAAAAACCCTCACAATAAAGGGTTGATTTCAGAAGAACTTGTGCCCAAATCCAAATGCTTTCGGGGGAAAAATACACCCAAGGTCTTACATAATAAGACACAAACAGTAAAACTTGCACAGAACACTTAAGCAAAAAAAATGAAAAGATTAAAACTTGTATAAACATTCAAATGAAAGAAAGACTCATATAATACTTGAGCAAAAGATATCTTTATTCACAATAAATGTGCTGAAGCGGCATAGATACAAAAGTTGGAAAAATAAAGGAAAAGCTAAACTTGTGCATCTCCGGAACCCGGAGGAAGAGAAGTGTTCGCACCCCCAAGGGAAGTGGGTAGATCTGCTGATGGCTCAACATCTTGGCCCTCATCAGTTTGGCCTTCAACATCTTCACCTTCTGGTTCCTCTTCAGTTCCCGAAGTTTTGGAACCGGAACCATCAGGCCTTACTAGGAGACCCCTTTTAGCAGCTGACTCAAGCTCACGGGCCTTAACGATTTCTACATCAAAGTCAATGATACCCGTTTTGGCCTCTTCCAAGGTTTTGCTCCTCATGTTGTACATAACATAAGTTTTTGCAACAATGAGGGAAGTCGTTCAACGCTTAAGTTCTTCTTTGAGTTGGATAACCTCGGCAGGAAATTTTTTCAGGGCGGATCTAATGGATTTAAGGCTAACATCGAGGTCATAAACAGTTGAGCTAAAAATACTATTATGCTCAATAGTCTTCTTATACTTCTCCTCCAATTGGGCATGTTTTATCCCCGCAACAACAAGCTCTTCAGTTTTGGAGTTCAAGGCTGCCTCTAAGTTGGTCAATCTTTCAGCGGAGGCAGCCTCGCAATCAGTCGCAGCAAGAACGACACTATGGACTTTAGCCCATTTGGCCTTGGCCTCATCAAATTGAATCCTCAGTAGGCCAATCTCTTGGCTAAGGGTTTCCACTTCTTGCTCGCTTTGTTGCAAATGATTCTCCAACACAACTACCTCAATAGCTTTGGCTTCCAATTCTAAGAGGTGAGCAGCGGTTTATTCCCGCTCGGCCAAAAGTTGATCATGTGCGAAGGTAAGCTCTTCTTTTCTCGAATCAACCTCTAGAGGCCCTCGAAAGCAAGGAAATTGGACTACAAAACAAGAAAGGAAAACTTAGGATATTTTTAGTCAAAAATGGAAGAAATAACAAAAGAAGTGAAGAACGTACCTATGCGGCGATGTGCATGGCATTGTTCAACAAGTACTCCCCCGAGAGAGCCTGTATATTTTCCTAATCTTTTTCTAAAGCCAAAGGCTTCAGATAGTTAGTAAGTTCCACATGCCGGGATAGCAAATTGCATCCGGTGGAGACCGAGAGTGTAACAGTCCTCATCCTTTGCGGATCTTCTGAGGGGGAGCACATTTTTGCCCCAAATTCCCATGAACCGGGGATTGGGTGAGAAGAACGTCCTCTTCTCGGGCAGATGTGGCCCGTAGAGATGATGTAGCAGTTGTTGGTGGAAGAGTTGGTGAAGATGGAGATGAAACTGATGGTGTTGAAGGGTGAGAATCAGCTGGACAAACGCAATGCTGGTTGTTGGTTTCTCATCAACCGAAGATGGCAGGGATCCGGTACTCAGCCCCATAATGCTAGGTGCAATGACTGGGATCCAGAAGTGGGAGTTGGCATTTTCCACAATTTCATACTCCCCCAGAGCACCGAGACATCGTCCTCGGTTGATGTAATTAACTCAACAGATTGTGCGGTCTGTTGAGTTGAGGACAGTCATCGTCTTCTATGTAGAGAAGATCCCTCCTCGCTAGCTTCTCCATGATCGTCGATCATCGCAGTATGTATGTCCGGTCCGGGCGGAGGGCTGGTCACCACGACTTCCGGAGATGACTTGGGGGTAGCATTCTTTGCCGTCTTATTCTTTCCCCCGGCCACAGAGGAACGCCTTTTTTTTGGTTTCTTGTTCTCCTGTCGTGGACTCCGAGAAGAAGCACTTGTACTAGAAGTAGGCACAGAGACGCCTATGTGTGAAAAAGCTTTCTACAGCAGCCTCGCCGCATCAGCAGGATCAACCAAAATGTCCTCCTCGGGGACGACAACTGAGCCCTAGGGTAGACCTATATTTGATAGGAGAGGAGAATTAGATAACTTTCTCATAAAAAAGGTAAGGACATGACGAGTTAAACTTACCATGATTTTTGGCCTTCCACCCATATTTCAGGGACAACTCTTTCCACGAGCAGGTTTTGGGTGTAATAACGTCCAAATTTTTCTGAAACCATTGGTCCAATCCCTCAACCCTAGGGGGAACCCACCGAGTCTCAGAGACATGTAAAGGAAGAATAATTAATAATGACGAGAAAAGGATCTTTAACAAGAGTAGAAGCAAATTGTATACTTACGAGTGCGGTTCCACAATTCCGGGAAGGAAGGTTCCGAGGCCGGGATGATGTCGCTGGTGGCAACGGAAACAAACCTTTCCATTTACTCACGATCGTTATCATTATCCATGCTAGATAGCAATGCATGGTGGCCTTGATTGCTGAAGTTGAACATCCCCCCACGAAAGATCTTGGGGGAATAAGGTTCATCATGTGAGCTAAGGATAGTTCCTCCCCCGTTTCTTGGCACAGGCGTCGAAGGCAAGCAATCGTCCTCCATAGAGAGGGACTCACCTATGACAAACACACTTGGTAGTGGAGGCAAAACTCCTCAATGACGGAGTCAAGCTCTCCACTCAGAGAAAATATCCCCAAAGTGAAGGGATACGTATAGACGTACGTAAAACCCTCCTTAGGTAAGGTTACCCACTCCGCCAGGTCAGAAGCGATAATGTTTAAATCCGGGCAACGACAATCTTCCTTCGTAGTAGGAATGATGGTAGGACGGATGGAAGAAGGATATCTACTAACGGCCCATGTACGAGGGCTAATAGAAGGAAATTTCTCTTCGAAGTATTTTGTTGTAACAAGACTTCTAGGGATGATGGTGCTCACTGTTGGAGGAGCAACATCCTCGGCTTTGTTTTTGTTCTTTGAGGAACTGATATTTTTTTTTGAAGAAGCCATTGTATGTTATGGAAGAAGGAAAAGCTTCTCTCGTTTGAAGAGAGTTAAAGAAAGGTTGAAGAACAGAATACAAGTTGAATGAAGAGAGTTTGAGAGAGTTTGGAGAATTATGGAGTATGAATGAAAGAGGTTGATGCATATAACTAAAGGTTTAGATGGCTAAATTCATGCCCATGATTACCTTGATAATCGGCAAAAGTTATGCTGAATCGTGGGATGACGTGTGTTCGGGGTATTAAATGCGAGAGACGTGTGTCTACTCAACCGTGGGATCAGAGAAATTCCCGCCAAAAAGAATGTTTCTACCAACTTCCCGGTGACACAAAGTTATATCACCAGAAAGCAGGGGGACTAGTATAGGGTAAAGTATGCTATGCTAAGTGGTTGCATAAGAGAGTGACACGTGGAGCCGAAAGTAGAGGATAGTTAAAATCGAAGACAATTGTTCCATTTTCACCGGAAAGAATGACGCTCATAAAGACGCAATAAATACCTGTCACCCGGTAGTATTTAATGGAGAATATTCCACAACATTTAGTACACTACCCGTTACAAAGAATTTGTCATTTATGCTCACCGTTATACATTCTTCAGTGGCCCTCATAATTGACATTAAAGAAGGGCATGATCCTAGGACCTTGTTCCCTAGGTGCAGCTATAAATAGTGAGCTATGTTATCATTGTAGATGACACGAATTTTCTGGCAAACTTACACTATAATCTATTCAAATCTCTATACAATTTTATCCTCTTACTTTTCGATTTCATTATTGTTATGCCCGGAAGCCTTGCTCCTGGATTTACTATTTATGTCGTTTCATCTTCATCACAAGGCTAAGTATTGTGCATTTATTCAATTATTTTACTATTTCAAGATTGAATTAATTCACTTATCTAGAAATCACATATAAATTCAACTGTATCATTTTACAGGTAAACACTGATATTATTAATTGTTCACAAACTCTATTTGGTTTGCATGATTTTATGATTGTTGATTGTTCACCAAACTCTACCATATTGGCATGACTTTGTATTATTTGCATTCAACCTATTTATTACATTCTTCACAAACTCTACCCAGTTGGCAGTATTTTGTGTTTGTTCAATTGTTCACCAAACTATACCAGATTGGAATAACATTGTATTATCTGCAATTGACCTATATGTTACATCGTTTATTTAAGTTTATGTGATTGACATATTTTTTTTATGTATTTCAACAACGTGTTCTTCAAAATTGCAATTTCAGTCCATTAAAATCATCTCAAATATGCTTCAAATGATCTCAAGTTTGAAACAAAACTTCCAAATATTAATACAATTAATCCTCAATCACCAAGTTTTTCAAATAACACCAAATAAAAAAATCACTTTGTCTTTTTCAACACTTTAAGGACCAATAATAAAATTTGAGATTTTTAGAGTAAATCACTAAATCTTTGTTTGAACTACAAGTTTAAGCATAATTTATCAGCATTCAAACGATTATTAACAGTAATCAATCATTAACTTCCAGTTTTCACCCCAACAGGAATTTCAAGCTTTCAATATTGAATAGCTATGTTGTTCTAGTTAAAGGAAAAGTATAACAACAACAACATACCCAGTAAAATCCCACTAGTGGGGTCTGGGGAGAGTATAGTGTACGCAGACCTTACCCTATCCCGAAAAGGGTAAAAAGGCTATTTCCGGGAGACTCTCGGCTCAACAGATGAGACAATAATATCAGAAGAGAAACAAAAGAAAAGGCCTGTAACAACAAAAGTTGTGAGAAAGATAATAACAGCAACGAATAAGTGAAAGGACAATAACACAAAACTATGCAAAATAACAATATGAACACAACATAGACTGCTAAGAAACCTAAACAAAAATCTATCAGACTACCCGGTACAACGAGGGAAGAACTCTCGACTACCTCCTAGCCTACCACCCTAATGCTCGACCTCCACATGTTCCTATCAAGAGCCATGTCCTCGAAAATCTAAAGTCGTGCCATGTCCTGCCTGATCACCTCGCCCCAATACTTCTTAGGCCGCCCTCCGCCTCTTCTCGTCCTTGCCAAAGCCAGCCGCTCACACCTCCTAACTAGGGTATCTATGGTTCTCCTCCGCACGTTCCCGAACCACCTAAGCCTCACTTCCCGCATCTTGTCGTCCATGGGGGCAACGCCCACCCTCGCTCGAATATCTTTATTCCTTATCTTATCTAGTTTAGTATGCCCGCACATCCATCTCAACATCCTCATTTCGGCTACTTTCATCTTCTGGATATGTGAATTCTTCACTGGCTAACACTCAACCCCATACAACATAGCCGGTCTAACCACCGCTCTGTAAAACTTACCTTTGAGTTTCGGTGACATCTTCTTGTCATACAAGACTCTTAGACGCTAACTGCCATTTCATCCACCCCACCTCAATACGATGCATGACATCCTTGCCGATCTCCCCATCTCCCTGGATGATTGACCCTAGGTACTTGAAACTTTCTCTCTTGGGGATGACTTGTGAGTCGAGCCTCATTACCATGTCTGCTTCCCCCGTCACGCTGTTGAACTTACACTCTAGATATTCCGTCTTTGTCTTACTCAACTTGAAACCCTTGGACTCCAGGGTCTGCCTCCAAATCTCCAGTCTTTCATTAACGCCTCCTTGTATCTCATCAATCAGAACTATATCATCAGCGAACAACATACATCATGGCACCTCCCCTTGAATATGGTGTGTCAGGGCGTCCATCGCCAGGGCAAATGAGAACGGGCTAAGCGCAGATCCTTGGTGTAACCCCATAACCACCAGAAACAGCTCTGAGTCACCTCCCGCGGTCCTGACCCGTGTCTTAGCTCCATCATACATATCTTTTATCGATCTAATGTACGCTACCGACACCTCTTTCACCTCCAGGCATCTCCAAAGCACGTCCCGAGGGACCTTGTCATACGCCTTCTCTAGGTCAATAAACACCATGTGCAAATCCCTCTTCCTATCCATGTACTGTTCAACCAACCTCCTGATAAGGTGGATAGCTTCCATAGTAGAACGTCCCGGCATGAACCCGAACTGGTTTTCAGAAATAGACACCACCTTCCTCACCCTCCTTTCCACCACCGTCTCCCAAACTTTTATGGTATGGCTTAACAACTTGATGCCCCTATAGTTATTACAATTCTGGATATCACCTTTGTTCTTGTACAACAGAATCATCATACTATATCTCCACTCATCTGGCATTCTCTTCGTCCTAAATATAACATTAAATAACCCAGTCAGCCACTCCAGTCCTGCTCTACCCACATACCTCCAAAATTCTACTGGAATCTCGTCTGGACCGGTCGTTTTTCCCCGACTCATTTACACACAGCTCCCACTACCCCATCCATCTTAATACGCCTACAATACCTAAAGTCTCGGAGTGCCCCAACTCACCCAGCACGGTGTTACCACCCCCCTCTTCATTCAGAAGTTTATGAAAGTATGTCTGCCATCTATGCTTAATCTGGGACTCCTCCGTCAACACTCTACCTACCTCGTCTTTGATGCACCTCACTTGATCTAGGTCACGAGCCTTCCTCTCTCTCTCGCTTTGGCCAGCCGATATAACTTCTTGTCCCTACCATTACCCCCCTAATTCCTCATACAACCGACCAAACGCAGTATTCTTAGCCTCAGTGACCGCTAATTTTGCCTCCTTCCTAGCTTCCTTATACCTTACTATGTTCGCTCTTCCATGCTCCTCGTCGGTGCTCTCTACTAATGAAAGGTACGCCGCTTTCTTTGCTTCCACTTTACCTTGGACCACGTCATTCCACCACCAGTCACCTCGGTGCCCGCCATAATAGCCCTTCGAGACCCCTAACACCTCTCTCGCCGCCTCCATTATACAGTCCGCCGTCACCGTCCACATTGCGCTAGCATCCCCACCACTCTTCCAAGCACCCAAAACTATCAACCGCCCTCCAACTCCTGCGCATTATCCTTAGTCAAAGCACCCTACCTGATCCTCGGTTGACCCCGCACAAACCTCTTCTTCCTCTTTATCATGATACCTACGTCCATCACCAGGAGCCTATGCTGAGTCGCGAGGTTCTCACTCGGGATCACCTTACAATCCACGCACAATCCCCTATCACACCTCCTGAAGAGGAGATAATCAATCTGAGTCTTAGCCACCATACTCCGGAAAGTAACCAAATGCTCCTCCCTTTTCGGGAAACTAGAATTCGCGATCACCAACTCAAAATCCCTAGCGAAATCCAACAGTGAAGTGCCTCCTCAGTTCCTATCCCCAAAGCCGAAGCCACCGTGCACCACGCCATAAATCCCAGCGAACGACCTAATATGACCATTGAAATTCCCTTATATAAATAACTTCTCCGCATGAGGAATACCCTGCACCACCTCATCCAACCCTTCCCAGAAGTGCCTCTTAGCTTCCTCGTCCAGGCCCGCTTGCGGCGCGTAAGCGCTAACGACATTTAGAGTGCTCCCTCCAACTACTAACTTAATCGCCATCAATCTATCATTCACTCGCCTAACTTCTACCACTGATTCCCTGAGCTCCCTATCCACCAAAATACCCACTCCGTTCTTACCCTTCACACGTCCGGAGTACAACAATTTGAACCCGTCCGCATACCTGGCCTTCGATCCTACCCACCTGGTCTCCTGAATACAAGCTATATTGACCTTCCTCTTCTGGAGAATCTTCGCAAGCTCTATAGACTTACCCCTCAACGTCCCTATATTCCACGATCCAATCCTCAACCTACAGGCTTCCTTGTTGCCTAACCACAACCGTTATACCTACAGTGGTCTAGACAAAATATGTAACTACAGACAAGCAAATGTCTAAACTTGGAAGTAACAAATATTATGCGCTAATACAACAACAAAATAACTAAAGCAGGCGAAAGAAAAATAGGTGGCGGGAGGTACCAACTCCCGAGAATAGATCCTAGATGCTGTGGAACCCAACGTCCAACCCTTGTGACTGTCACACGGCCTGCTCTGCTACGTTTGCCCATGCACCTCCCACCCCTCACCAAACAGCCACCAAAAAGGGCTACCTGAAACACACATAACACACCACGGGACCAAGAAAAAGAGAGGAGTGCAGGACTGTCACCGACACAGATTCTCCGGAAAATAGTGTCGATCCGAGAAATAGTGGGCATGAAAGGTATAAAGAAGAAGGGGAAACATAGAGGAGGGTGTTGCGATTGGAGCCGGAAAAGAAGAAGAAAGACGAGGAAGTGCTGGTGGTGCGACGGTCGCCGTCCTAGCTACTGCTAGTGTTAAAGAAAGGGGGAGAAAGAGAGAAATGCGGGGGTGGGGGGTAGGGGTAATAGATAGATAAAGGAGAGAAAAAGAGAAGGGCGAGAGCTTACCTGGTTTACCGGTGCCGGCGCTAGAGATTTGCCGGTCGAGAGATTACCGTTAGCGTTAGACTATCTAAGAGAGAGAAAAGAGTATTGTAGTATGAGAGAGAGAGAGAGAGAGAAGTTCTTAAAATTCTACTGATATATTACATCCTGACAGAAAATTCTGAAGTTTCAGTCAAATAAGAACAACAAGGACCAACATTCAAGCTAGGTTTAAGTCTGCTGTTAGTTCACTGTAAACAAAATCTTGCACATTAAGTAAGTTACTCTAAGCATTGGCTAGTAAGGAGGTAGGGGTGAGCCATAAATCGTGCACAATACAGTTATAACCCTTACGCTACAACTCTAATACGAATTAGGATCTGGTTTTGCCTCTTTTCAATATCAATTTTGGAGTAATTTTGGACGATATTTTTGGAGAAATCGAAGCAAAAATAAAGAAGAAGAGTTGTACTATCCTTGTATAAAATGTGCATAATATTTCCATGAAAATTTAGTATTTGCTGACCAACGTATATTCACGTTGTTTAATCTTGTGATGTCCCTCTTTTGTTTATTTTCATACATACTCCCAAAGAAAGTAAGTATACTATTTTTATTGTTTTATTTGTTTGATTTTTCTCCCTTTATGATGTCACTCTTTTATTTATTTTGATAGTCTTTTAAATTTTTTTGAAAGAAAGTAAGTATTATTATGAAATAAAAGTAATTTAGTAAAACATGAACAAGAAATAGAGAGAGAGAGGGAAGAGATTTTCTTATTCAATTGTGTGTATTTTTCTATCTATTACAAGGCCTTTTATATAGGCATGAAAAGTGAAGAAAAATATGTTATTGAATATGTTATTAAGCATTTGAGATGAAGATCACAGAGGAAGATAATGGAGGAAGAGTAAACATCCACCATAATTTGATTTTTCTTATAACACTCCCCCTTGGATGTCCATAGATATTGTGCCTCGTTAAAACCTTATTAGGAACAACCCTTTAAAAAATTCTAGTGAAGGAAAAAGAGTACACATGTTTATAAATACGTCTTTTGGTTGCCTCGTTAAAAACCTTCAAGGAAAACCCAGTGGGACAAAACCTTGTAAGGGAAAAAGAGTACAATGCATATTAACTCCCCTTGAAAGAGCATCAATTCACATCCTTGAGCCTTCGCATTCCAATCTTGTACACTAGTTTCTTGAACGTTGACGTCGGTAAAGATTTGGTGAACAAATCAGTCATATTATCACTTGAACGAATCTGTTGCACATTGAGATCACCATTCTTTTGAATATCATGTGTGAAAAATAACTTTGGTGAAATGTGCTTTGTCCTATCTCCTTTTATGAATTCTCCATTCAATTGGGCTATGCATGCTACATTGTCTTCATACAAAATTGTGGGTAGTTTGTCACACTTCAAACCACATTTGTCTCTAATAAGATGTATTATAGACCTCAATCATACACATTCTCGACTTGCTTCATGAATAGCAATTATCTCGGCATGATTAGATGTAGTAGCCACGATTGATTTCTTAGTCGATCGCCAAGATATGACAGTGCCTCCACATGTAAACACATAGCTTGTTTGAGATCGAGCCTTGTATGGGTCAGATAAATACCCAACATCTGCATAACCAACAAGATCGGGACTGCAATCATTGTCATAAAATAATCTCATATCGGTAGTTCCTTTTAGATACCGCAATATATGATTGACTCCATTCCAATGTCTCCTTGTATGAGTAGAGCTATATCTTGTTAAGACATTAACTGAAAAAGTTATGTCAGGCCTTATAGTATTAGCAAGATACATTAGTGCACCAATTGCACTAAGATATGGTATTTCAGGACCAAGAATCTCTTCATTCTTTTCTTGAGGTCGGAACGGGTCCTTATTCACATCAAGTGATCGAACAATCATCGAAGTACTTATTGGATGTGCTCCATCCATGTAAAACTGTTTCAATACATTTTCTATGTAGGCAGATTGATGAACAAAAGTCCCATTTGCCAAATGTTCAATTTGCAAACCAAGACATAATTTTGTCTTTCTGAGATCTTTCATCTCGAATTCCTTCTTTAAATAATCAAGTGCCTTTTGGAGTTCTGTAGGAGTTCTAATAAGGTTTATGTCATCAACATATACAGCAAGTACAACAAACTCTGATGTTATTTTCTTTATAAAAACACATGGACAAATAATATCATTTATATAACTTTCCTTTAATAAACACCCATTAAGGCGGTTATAAGACATTCTTCCTGATTGTTTTAGACCATAAAAAGATCTTTGCAATTTGATTGAAAACATTTCTCGGGACTTTGAATTATGTGCGTGAGGAATTTTAAATCCCTCGGAAATTTTCATGTATATCTCATTATCAAGTGAGCCGTAAAGGTAGGCTGTAACCACATCTATTAAATACATGTCAAGATTTTCATGGACAACAAAACTAATGAGATAACGGAATGCTATAACATCCATAACAAGAGAATACGTCTCTTCATAATCGATACCAGGCCTTTGTGAAAATCCTTGTGCAACAAGGCGTGCCTTATATCTTTGTACCTCATTTTTCTCATTCCTTTTACGTACAAAGACCCATTTATAGCCAACATGCTTAACACCATTAGGTGTTTTGACTACAAACCCAAAAACTTCACGTTTCGCAAGTGAAGTTAATTCTGCATGGATAGCGTTTTTCCATTTTGGCCAATAATTTCTCTATCTACATTCATCGACAGATTTTGGTTCAAGATCCTCATCTTGTTGTATTATTTCAACAGCGACATTATAAGCAAAAACGTTATCAATAACAATATTAATTCAGTTCCATCTTTTTTCCGTTGAGACATAACTTATTGAGATCTCTCCATTCTCATCATTTTCAGGTACCTGAACCTCCCTTGAGGTCTTATCATTTGTTATGTATCTGTGCTCTTCTTGGGCCACTACCTCCGTATTATGATCACTTTGATCATTTGCTCCTTTTCTTTTTCGAGGATTTTTATCCTTAGAACCGATTGGTCTACCACGTTTCAAGCGTGGTTTAAACTTATTTGCTTTAATTGATTGTCCTACCGGGATATCAACTCGAATTGGAGCATTAGCAGTGGGAATATGTGACTTAGTCACCCTTGGTAGGTCAGTGAATGCATCTGGCAGTTGATTTGCAATATTTTGAAAATGAATTATCTTTTGAGCCTCTTGTTCACATTGATTTGTTCGAGGATCTAAATGAGACAGTGATAATACATTCCAATCTATCTCCTTTCTCAGCTGCTTATTTTCTCCCCCTAATGTAGGGTATACTGATTCATCAAAATGATAATAAAAAATCTTGTCATAAAAAAAATCTCTAGTCATAGGCTCCACATATTTTATAATAGAAGGAGATTCATACCCAACATATATCCCCAACCTTATTTGGGGACTCATCTTTATCCGTTGTGGTGGAGAAATTGGAACATATACCGCACAACCAAAGATTCTAAGATGGGAAATAGTTGGCTCCTGACCAAAAGCCAATTGCAATGGGGAGACTTTATGACCCCATACTGAAATGGGGAGTTTTGTTCTCATAAGCATTGGTCTAGCAATTAATTGGAGGCGTTTGATCAATGATTCCGCTAGACCATTTTATGTATGAACATGAGCAACCGGATGCTCAATTGTTATCCCAGTTGATATACAATAATCAGTAAAGGCTTAAGATGTAAACTCACCAGCATTATCAAGACGTATTGTCTTAATTGTATAATCTAGAAATTGTGCTCTTAGTTTTATTATTTGAGCCAACAATCTCGCAAATGTCATATTGCGAGTTGATAATAAGTACACATGTGACCATCTTGTAGATGCATCTACCAAAACCAGATAATATCTGAATAGTCCACATGGAGGGTGAATGTGCCCACATATATCACCCTGTATACGTTCCATAAATGTAGGGGATTCCATCCTAACTTTAATAGTTGATGGTCTAATAATTAATTTTTCTTGAGAACATGTAACACAAGAGAATTCCTTAAATTGAAGAATCTTTTGGTTCTTCATTGAATGTCCATGTGAATTCTCAATTATTTTACGCATTATAGTAGAACCAGGATGACCCAATTGGTCATTCCAAATAATAAAATTATATTGATTAGTAAACTTCTCATTTACTAGGGCATGTGTTTCATTCCTGCTAATACTTGTGTAATATAAGTCGGAGGAAAGAGCGGGTAACATTTCAAGCATATATTTTTTACCCGACTTTATTGTAGTAATATAAAGATATTCAATCTTTTCATTATTTGTAGTCTCAATGTGATATCCATTTTGGCAAATATATTTGAAACTTAGTAAGTTTCTTTGAGACTTACTACAATATAATGCTTCATTAATAGCCAAATTTGTTCCTCTAGGTAGTAATAAATTTGCTCTTCCCGAGCTTTCAATTTATTTTGTACTGCCAGATATTGTATTAACATTGGCTCCTTTCATCACCAAATAAGAGAAATATCTTGTATCTCTTAAAATAGTAAGTATTGTAACACTATCCAAAAGACATATATCATCTTTATTGATCTTGCATCTAACTGAAGACTGGAAAATTTCCATATTCTTCATAAATAAACAAAAAGTACATCATAAGAAATACGAAAGACTATAAATAAAAGAAATACTAGAAATTACACGAGAAATGTAGAAACTAGCATATATGATGCTTTAGGAAAGTACACTAAGAAGAACAAACTACATAAAGACATAATATGAAAATAATAACTTTTCTTAAAGCTTTATTCCCCAATAAGATAATCACTTCTTCAGTAAATATCCTCAAAGAGGTCCCCAGCTTCTAAATGAGTAATATTTGTAAGGCCTCCAAAATCATCATCTTTATATGCAAGATTTGCCTCAGCATAATATTTGTTTGAGGGACCTGCTTTATCATCATTATTTTGAAAAGTCAAGTGAGCCTCCACATTGTTATCTTTTCTTTTATTGGATGCTTGATAAAGTTTGACAAAATGGTCAGGTGTACGGCAAACACGTGCCCAATGACCTTTCATACCACACTTGTGGCAAATATTAACTCTGCCTTTTATAGGATTATTTTGAGGATCCTTATTGTTCTCTTGTTGAAATTTGGTATGGTTGGACTCGTGGTTGAATGTGCATTCATATTTTGTTACTTTTGTCGGGTTCCGAGACGTGGGACCCACATGCAATTTTTGAGTTAATTTTCGGATTTTGTTGGAAAATTAGTATTTTCATATGGAATTAATTACAATAATTTATATTGACTGAATCGAATTAATTATGACTAGATACAAGGCTTTCAGAGATCAATTCGCGAGGCAAAGGCATAGCGGAGTAAAGAATTACATGGTTTGAAGTAAGTAACACTTCTAAACTTGGTTCTGAGGGTATGAATCCTTGAATTTCGTGTTATGTGAATTGTTCGGAGGTGACACACATGCTAGGTTACGGGCGTGTACCATAGAAATTGTGACTTAATTAATTATGTGGAGTTGCATAGTTAAATAAATGTAATTATCCACATATCCTCCACGTGCTAGAGAAATTGAGTTGAGACTCATATTAAAGATCATGTTTAGGCTACGCGCCGATATATTTGGGGACCCACAAGAGTCGTATTGTCATTGAATCATTTGTTTAAATTTACTATTTTTTAGTCGGTCACATCTATCACTTCAATAACATATCTCAGTCTTTGTTGTCATTTATTGATACATCATATCTGTCACGACCCGAAATTCCCACCGTTGTGACCGTGATGGCGCCTAACATTTCACTTGCTAGGCAAGCCAACGTTAGAGAATCATTAAACCAATCCTTATTCCATTCGGTGATTAACAGCAAATAAGCTAAGATAAAATATAGTGAGTGCAGAATAATATCAAAATTTTATTAACTACTACCACCCGGATCTGGAGTCACAATTCACAAGCATTCTAGAATTCACTACAAGTAATAGTCTAAAAGAAATACAACTATTTGGATGAAAGAAACAGTAAAACAGAAAACAAGATAGGTAGGGACTTCAAGGTCTGTGAACGCCGACAGATCTACCTTGAGTCTCTGGATAATGGTCCACAGCAGAAATCTCGATCAACCCGAGCCGGTACCAAATTCTGCACAGAAAGTGCAGAGTGCAGTATCAGTACAACCGACCCCATGTACTGGTAAGTGTCGAGCCTAACCTTGATGAAGTAGTGACGAGGCTAAGACAAGACACCTACAAATCAACCCGTACAATTTAACAGTGCATATACAAGTAACAACAATGAAAAGCTAGACAGGTAATATCGGGAGGGAGAAACATGCTGAGGGAAATACGAGATAAAGAACTACGACAGGATGGTAACTAGAACAACCAATATACTATGAATCCACAGGAACAACGAATACAGTAAAGGAAAAATGCTCGGCATCACCCTTCATGCATTAACTCTCATATCATGGCACGACATCACCCTCCGTGCATTAACAATCACAATATGACACGACATCACCCTTCGTGCTTTTACACTCACAATATGGCACAACATCACCCTTCGTGCATTAATACTCACAATATAGCACGACATCACCCTTCGTGCATTAACACTCCCCCTTACCATAATGCAATGAATAAATAACAACAGGGAGATAGAATAACAAGTACAAGCCTTACTTCAATATTTGATTCCACAATATCAATCTCAACTTCGAAATAAATACACAATTATCACCAGAAGATCCGTAAACATGATAAGAACGATTAATTTAACAACATTAGACTATACCTGTAGCAATTAGGCATGGGAAAGAGACAATATAAGAAAAATAGGAGAAACAGGGAAAATAGGTAAATTGGCGGCGCATAAGTACTCATCACCTCACATATACGCCGCTCACATGAATTTCACATAGCAAATAATCTGAGGTTCTTGAGGTTCCTAATTCCCTCAAGTTAGGGTTAACCACAACACTTACCTTGTTCCGAAGGCCACTCAATACTTAATCACAACTTTTCCTCTAGAATTCACCTCCAAACCACTCGTATCTATTAAAAAATGACTCAATAATATCAAATATTGCTAAAGGAATCAATTACATTGCATAAATTTAGATTTCCCAGATTTTCCTCCAAAAAATCAAAAATCGACCCCGGGCCCGCTTGGTCAAAACCCGAGGTTCGGACCAAAAATTCATTTACCCATTCACCCCCGAGCTCGGATATATAATTGGTTTTGGAATCCGACCTCAATTTGAGGTCTAAATCCCCAAATTTCTGAAAATTCCTAGTTTCTACCCAAAACCCCTAATTCTACCATGAAAACTCTAGGTTTTAGGTTGATAATTCATGAAATGTAATGGGTAATTGAAAGAAAATGGTTTAGAATCACTTACCAACACTTTGGTGAAGAAAATATCTCTTGAAAATCGCCTCTAGTCCATTTGATTTTTTGAAAAGTTGAAGAAATGGCTTAAGTCCCGTTTTGGGACTGTTTAATGAACTGGGCGACAGTGTTCATCGCGTTCGCGAGGACACTGTCGCATTTGCGAAGAGCAAAGTTGCCAAGCTTACGCGTTCGTGAGTCCCCCTTCACGTTCACGAAGGCTACTCCCCCTGGACTTCGCATTTGCGAGACCTTGCTCGCGTTCGCGATGAAGGAAAGACTGACCCCTCCCTAAGGTCCCTAACACTACGCGTTCGCGATGAGCTGGTCGCGTTCGCGAAGGGTTAAGCCCCCATGGCTTCGCGTTCGCGACCAAGCCTTCATGTTAGCAAAGAGTAAAAACTCACCCTGACCAACTTACCTTTCGTGTTCGGGAGAGTATCTTCGCGAACGGGAAGAGGAACATACCAGAACAGTTGTTGCAACAAAAATATCATATTTTTCAAGTCCAAAACATCCCGTAGCCTATCCGAAACTCACCCGAGCCCTCAGGGATCCAAACCAAAAATGCACACAAGTCTAAAAAACATCATACAAACTTTCTTGTGCGATCAAATTACCAAAATAACACCCAGAACTACGAATTTAGCACCAAATCCAATGAAATTTTCAAGAACACTTTAAAATTTCTATTTTCTCAACTAGACGTCCGAATCACGTCAAACCAACTCCGCTTCTCACCAAATTTCACAGGCAAGTCTTAAATATTATAATGAACCTGTGCCGGGCTCCAAAACCAAAATACGGACTCGGTACTAACAATGTCAAACATCATTCAATTCTTAAAGATATTAGATTTTTAGACTTATAATTTTCATCAAAAATTCATAACTCGAGCTAGGGACCTCCAAATTCGATTCCGGGCATACGCCCAAGTCCCATATTTCGATACGGACTCACTGGGACTGTCAAAATAGGATCCTTCCCGTTTACCAAAATGTTGATCGAAGTCAACTAAAATTAATTTTAAGGCAAAAATTCTTATTTTCATTAATTTTCAACATAAAAGCTTTCCGGAAACACGCCCGGACTACACACACAAATCGAGGAGGGTAAAAATGAGATTTTTAAGGCTTAAGAGTGCATAATCGAGTTCTAAAACATAAGATGACCTTTTGGGTCATCACAGTATCATCATGTCGGGTTGGTTTTCATGTCATTTAGAGCCCGAGAGACTGCAGATTTTGAGTGATATTTAGGGGATCGGGCTGCACGCCGTAACATATTTATTTATTTATGCCTGGATCTGGCTATTATTGCGCTTTGGTTGAAAGAGCCCCCCCGGGAGTCTACACCCCCACAGTGAGCGCGATTGATTTATATTGAAGGATGTATCTTCCTTGTGCATGGATCTTGCCCGAAACATTTATATTGAGGGATGGATTTTCCCTGGACATGGATCTTGTCCGAATCATGTATATTTGGGGATGGATCTTCCCCAAGGCTAGATTGGCCTTATACAGTACTGAGTGACTGATTGTCAGTTGATGTATATATATATATATATAGGATGGATCTTCCCTGGGCTGGATTGGCCATATACAGTACTGAGTGATTGAGTATTTTGAGAGTGTGAGTACACAAGGTTTCCATTGTGGTATATCACATACAATATATACTTTGGCATGTAGATATAGAGATGTCATATTACACAAGGTTTCCATTGTGGTATATCACATACAATATATACTTTGGCATGTAGATATAGAGATGTCATATTCCTTATATCATGCAGATTTTATCTATTTTTCCTGTACCGAGTTTAACTATTGAACTGGAAAGCATGCCTATATTTATGTACTGTTATTTTTGTACTAGACTATACCTGTTGAGGTGTTCACTACTTTCAGCCCAGAGGTTAGTCTTGTTACTTATTGAGTTGGTTGTACTCATACTACAATCTGCACCTCGTGTGCAGATACAGGTACTTCCGGATACGACGGTTGCCAGATTTGAGGATTTATGTGTTGGAGACTATCAAGGTAGCTGCTTGGCGTCCGCAGACCTTGACTCTCTTTCCTTTTAGTTATTGTACTGTTCTATATTTTCAGACAATGTTCTTATCAGTCAGACTTTGTTATTATTTAGATGCTCATGTACTCAATGACAACGGGTTTTGGGAAGTATTCTATATTAGTATTTGTGAAATTTTTATATTGAATTTATATATTATGTTTTCAAACTTTAGAGGTTATTGTCATTTATTGAGGTTGTCGGCTTGCCTAGTATTGAGATAGGCGCCATCACGACATGCAGATTTTGGGTCGTGACAAGTTGGTATCAGAGCCTAGGTTACATAGGTCTCACAAGTTATGAGTTGGTTTAGTAGAATCTTGCGGATCGGTACGGAGACGTCTGTACTTATCTTCAAAAGGCTGCCGAACCCTTAGGAAAACATTTCACTTTCTTGTATTCTATCGTGCGAATTTATTGATTCCGAAAACTAAATTTCTGTTATCCTGTTCTCTCACAGATGGTGATGACACGTACTACCAGATCATACAGTCAACCACCAGTGCCACCAGTTAGGGCCGCGAGAGGCCGGGGCCGTGGTAGAGGCTGGTGCTGAGGTAGAGGTCGAGGTGTAGCTCGTACAGCAGTTGGAACAACACCTATAGCATCACAAGTTGCTCCAACTCAGGAGCATATTCTAGATATAGCTGAGCCGACATGACCAACTCAGGTACTAGTTGTGCCTATTGTGATTTCAGGCCTTCAGGAGGCTTTAGCACAGATATTGACTGTTTGCACTAGCCTTGCTCAAGTGATTTCGGCTCAAGCCGCACCTGCCAATTCTCAGGCCAGGGGAGGTACTCATACCCCTATTGCCCATACTCTAGAGCAAGTAGTACATGGACTTCAGATACCGGGGGAACTACCAGCCCAGCCGGTTGCAACTACTCAAGCCATGATAGTCTCTATTATGGATTATGATGAACATAGGAGACTTGAGAGATTTGGGAGGCTTCGACCTCCATCATTTAGCGGTGCTGAGTCAGAGGATGCTCAGGATTTCTTGGATAGATGCCAATGGATGCTTTGTACAACGAGTATTCTAGAGACCAGTGGGGTCTTATTTACTACTTTTTAGTTGACCGGAACAACCTTAAGATGGTGGGAGACTTATGAGAGGAGAAAACCAGTTGGTGCAGCACCACTATCATGGCACGAGTTCTCCGTATTATTTTTGGAGAAGTTTGTGCCACAAACCCGCAGAGTGGAACTACGTAGGCAGTTCGAATATTTATGTCAGGAGGACTTATACGTGACTCAGTATGAGATGTGGTTTTCAGAATTGGCTCGTCATGCAGTTTTGTTGGTTCCCACTGAGAGGGAAAAGATTAGGAGGTTAATTAATGGCCTCAACCATCAGTTTCGTTTTGTTATGCCTTTGGGGAATGTAGCAAGTGCTAAATTCGATGAGGTGATTGACAATGCTCGACGACTAGAGATGGTCCGTATTCAGGAGCGTGAGGAGAGGGAGGCCAAGAGGTCTTATGGTCCAGGAAATTCCAGCGGTGTTCTTTATGGGGAACAACCCTATCATAGCAGGGGTCTGTTACACCCTATATTTTGGTACGTAAAACTGCGTCGTGAGCAAACTAATGTAGGAACAAAAATAAGATCATCTTTGAAAATATAAAAAATAAGTTAATCATGTTACCTCGGAGGTTACAAATATTGAAGATCATGAACAACAAGTACAAAGAGGGTTGGAAAGTTCAGAAGCTAAAGGAATTGAAGAAAATAATGTTTCGTCAAAAGTTGACAAGTTGGGAATGTTATTACATGTACTTTTGGGGTGAGACCAAGGTGTTTAACATGATAAAGAGCTTATGTTATGAGTTATTTTAGTCGTATGATAGTCGTACGTTATGTTTTCAAGTCAAGCGAGTGGTGGAACAAAAGTCGATGAAAGTTATCACAAGTTACGTTCATAAGTTTTACTGAAACTTTGGGTCAAATATAACTACGATTTTCTCCCAATATACTTAGAGTTATGGGGTGTTCCACCCATAAAATTAAATATCTATGAGTCTAGTTTCTAACGTATTAAACCGTTTATTAATACGATATCGGAGTAGAGAGATATGGGTATTTTTGCCAGACTGCACAGACTGTCACCTACTTGCTTAAACGAGAATCCAGAAATGGGCCAGTTCAGGTCGTCCAAAGAGGCATTTTAAAGGACTATCTAATTTATATATTAGACTGATAATAGGGCATAATAACCAGACATAAGCTCTGCAAAAATCCTCCCAAAAATTTCCCACAAACCCCAATTGATTTTCTCTCCCTTTCAAGTTCTAATTGGAGGTAAAAACTTAGAGTTTGAAAAACCAAGATAGGAGCTGAGTTATCCAACAAATAAGGTAAGTTTACTATTCTCTTTCATCCATTTGTTTCTGCTTTAAATGCATGGTAAGTCGTTCTATATTTATAAGAACTCACGGGACGGTGATCGAAAGCCGTGAGTTCGAGTTATTCACTTGTAGTGAACTATTTTGTGTTGCTGTTGGGATACGTATTTTACTACTATTTTTGTGGAGTTTTGGAGGATGAAGAGTGTGGAGAAACACCACATAAATGCAGGGTGGTGGGCTGTTCGTTCGTCGTAACATTTTCGGGTTGTTTGACACTACTACGGTGGTCATTTTGTGTATGAAGAGATTGGGTGTGTTGGACTGTTTTGTGGTATTTTGTGGTGTGTATAAGGTTGGAAAATAATGTATATATGTTGTTATTATTGTTTTTGGTATTGTTGGTGTTATCTTGAATTTGGAGGAAGTAAGGATTATAGGGGAGATGCTGCCCGTTTTAATACAAAATAAGCTTGTCGTTCGTTGTGTGATAGTTGTACCTTTCGTAACTTAATGATAGTATTATTATCGTTGTTGTAGATTAAGGTGCGAAGAGGCGAGTTAAGTCAGTATCAACAGGTAAGTATATCTCCAGATCATCTTTGACTCCCAGTTACTTTCAGTTATTATATTATCAGTTCAGTTTCAGCTTTTAGTTTTGTTACTGCCTTACATACTCGGTACATTATTTCGTACTGACGTCCCTTTTCTGGGGACGCTGCATTTCATACGTGCAGGTTCAGATAGACAGATAGGTAGACCTCCTCAATAGGTGTTTCCCGAGTTCAGCCTGATCGGTAAGCTCCACGTCTTTCGGAGTTGCCGGGTCTAGGGTTTTGTGTACATCTTATATATGTATGTATATATGTTATGGGTAGGTCGAGGCCCTGTTCTGATCATAATACATCTATTAATAAAGGCTTGTAGACATATCCTATCAGCTAGTGCAGTATGTTGGGCTTGTAGACCTGGTATGTATAATTTGTTGGTTTGTAAGCTATAGTAGTCATGACGGTTTTATATTTTGCTTCACAAAGTGTCTTGCAATGTGGCCCCATGGCCAAATTATGACATTATATGTTTAGAGTCCCTTAGTCGCAAGTTGGTACACTAGGTTAGGTGAGGCACCGGGTGCCGGTCTCGCCCCCAGGTTCGGGGCGTGACGGGGTTGTCCTTATAGGCCCGCTCAGATGGCTCGTCCAGCTCATTATGGTGCATCAGCTAGCCATGGTTCATACAGTGCTCGACAGAGTCAATCTTCTCTTAGTACACTTCTAGCTCAAAGTTCATCTCGTGCTCCATCAGTTGAGGGTTCATCTATACCAGGTCCTTCTAGTAGTTATTCTGGTTCTCGAGGTCCGTCTCAGAACTTGCCGACATTTTCAGAGAGGGGTTGCTTTGAGTGTGGAGATTTGGGTCACATAAAGAGATATTGCCCCCGCCTTGTGGGAGGTTCAACTCAATAGAGGAGTAAGGCTATGACTTTAGCACCAGTTGCTTCCCCACCCGCCCAACCATCTCGGGGTGGGGCTCAGTTAGCTAGAGGTCGCGCAAGAGGGGGAGGCCGATCGAGTGGAGGTCAGGCTCGATTATATGCTTTTCCTGCTAGGCCAGATGTTATTGCTTCTGATGCAATGATCACAGGTATTGTCTCAGTGTGCCATAGGGAAGCTTCTATATTATTTGAACCTGGTTCAACATATTCGCATGTTTCATCATATTTTGTACGTTATCTGGATATGCCCCGTGAGTCCTTAGTTTCACCTATTTGTGTATCTACACCGGTGGGTGATACTTTTATAGTTTACAGTGTGTATCGATCGTGTGTGGTAGCTATTTGGGGACTGGAGACTAGAGTTGATCTCTTATTGCTTAGCATGGTTGATTTCGATGTAATCTTGGATATGGATTGGTTGTCTCCATGTCATGCTATTCTGGACTATCACACAAAAACAGAGCGATACCGGGGTTGCCAAAGGTCGAGTGGAAAGGTTCTCAAATTATGTTCCAAGCAGGGTAATTTCTTACTTGAAGGCTCAACGTATGGTTGGGAAGGGGTGTTTGCCATATTTGGCCTTTGTGAGAGATGTTGATGCAGACACTTCTACTATTGATTCTATACCAGTAGTACGAGACTTTTCGAATGTATTTCCTACAGACCTGCAGGGTATTGATTTCGATATTGACTTGGTGTCGGTACTTAGCCCATTTCTATTCCTCCGTATCATATGACACTAACTGAATTGAAAGAATTGAAAGAGCAACTTCAGGAACTTCTTGATAAGGGGTTTGTTAGGTCTAGTGTGTCGCCTTGGGGTGCACCGGTTCTGTTTGTGAAAAAGAAAGATGGTACTATGCGGATGTGCATCGACTACAGGCAGTTGAACAAAGTTACAATCAAGAACAAGTATCCTTTGCCGCGTATTGATGACTTATTTGACTAGCTTCAGGGAGCGGGGGTGTTCTCCAAAATTGATTTGAGGTCTGGGTATCATCAGCTGAAGATTTGGGATTCGAATATTCTAAAGACAATATTCAGGACCCGTTATGGTCACTATGAATTTCTCGTGAGGTCTTTTGGGGGGGACCAACGCCCCAACAACATTTATGCACTTGATGAATAGTTTATTCCAGTTGTATCTTGACTTATTTTTCGTAGTATTTATTGATGCTATTCTGGTGTACTCATGTAGCCAGGAGGAAAATGCACAACATTTGAGTATTGTACTATAGAGGCTGAGGGAGGAGAAACTTTATGCCAAATTCTCCAAGTATGAGTTATGGCTTAGTTCAGTAGCATTCTTGGGACCAATAGTGTCCAGTAAGGGAATTAAGGTGGATCCGAAGAAGATAGAGGCAGTTCAGAGTTGGCCCAGGCTATCTTCAGCTACTGAAATTCAGAGTTTTCTCGGTTTGGCCGGTTATTATCATCGCTTTGTGGAGGGCTTCTTGTCTATTGCGGTGCCTATGATTAAATTTACCCAGAAAGATGCTCCATTCAGGTGGTCAGATGAGTGTGAAAAGAGCTTTCAGAAGCTCAAGTCTGCCTTGACCACAACTCCAATTCTAGTTTTGCCTTCAGCTTCAGGCTCTTATACAGTGTATTGTGATGCATCTCAGATTGGTATTGGATGTGTCTTAATGCAAGAGGGTAGAGTGATTGCTTACGCTTTGCGCTAGTTGAAGTCACATGAAAAGAACTACCCTGTTCATGATTTAGAATTGGTAGCCATTGTTCATGCATTGAAAATTTGGAGGCACTATCTCTATGGTATGTCTTGTGAGGTATTTACAGATCATCGGAGCCTTCAACACTTATTCAAATAGAAGGATCTAAATTTGAGGCATCAGAGATGGTTGGATCTGCTAAAGGATTATGATATTACTATTCTGTATCATCCCAGAAAAGCTAATGCGATGGCCGATGCCTTGAGTAGAAAGGCGGTGAGTATGGGTAGCCTTGCATTCATTCCTGATGGTGAAAGGCCTCTTGCAGTCGATGTTCAGACCTTGGCTAATCAGTTCATGAGATTAGATGTTTTGGAGCCCAGTCGGGTTCTAGCTTGTGTGGTTTCTCGGTCTTCTTTATATGATCGCATCAGAGAGCGCCAGTATGATGATCCCCATTTTCTTGTCCTGAAGGACACAGTTCAGCACGGTGATGCCAAAGATGTTACCATTGGAGCGATGGGATTTTGAGGATGCAGGATCGGATTTGTGTGCCAAATGTAGATGGGCTGCATGAATTAATTCTTGAAGAAACCCACAGTTTGCAGTATTCCATTTATCCGGGTGACGCAAAGATGTATCAGGACATGAGACAACACTATTGGTGGAGAAAAATGAAAAAAGATATAAGTGTTTGTAGCTCGATGTTTAAATTGTCAACAACTGAAGTACGAACATCAGAGACCGGGCGGATTGCTTCAGAGACTGGAAATTTCTGAATGGAAATGAGAGCGTATTACTATGGACTTTATAGTTGGACTCCCACGGACTTTGAGAAAGTTTGATGTTGTTTGGATAATTGTAGATCGGTTGACCAAGTCCGTGCATTTTATTCCAGTCGGTACTACTTATTCTTCGGAGCGATTGGCTGAGATTTATATCCGCGAGATTGTTCGCCTACACGGTGTGCCAGTGTCCATCATTTTAGATCGGGGCACAAAGTTTACATCACAGTTTTGGAGAGCAGTGCAACAAGAATTAGGCACACAGGTTCAGTTGAGTACTACATTTCACCCTCATACGGACGGACAATCCGAGTGCACTATTCAGATATTGGAAGATATGCTACGTGCTTGTGTTATAGATTTTGGGGGTTCTTGGGATCAGTATCTGCCACTGGCAGAGTTTGCTTATAATAACAGCTACCAATCGAGCATTCATGTGGCTCAGTTTGAGGCTTTATATAGGAGACAATGTCGGTATTTGGTGGGTTGGTTTGATCCGGGTGAGGCTAGGCTCTTGGGTACTGATCTAGTTCAGGATGCTTTGGAAAAGGTTAAATTGATTCAGTATCGACTCGCACGACGCAGTCTAGACAGAGGAGTTATGCCCACCGGAAGGTTCGCGATATTTCTTACATGGTAGGAGAGAAGGTACTACTCCGAGTTTCACCTATGAAGGGTGTTATGATATTTGGGAAGAAGGGCAAGTTGAGTCCTAGGTATATTGGGCCTTTTGAAATACTTAAGAAGATTGGAGAGGTGGCTTATGAACTTGCATTGCCGCCTAATCTATTGGGTGTTCATCCAGTGTTTCATGTATCTCTGCTTCGAAAGTATGTCGGAGATCCGTCTCATATTTTGGATTTCAGTACAGTGCAGTTAGATGGTAATTTGAGTTATGATGTGGAGCCGGTGGCCATTTTGGACCGGCAGGTTCGAAAGTTGAGATCAAAGAACATAGCTTCAGTGAAAGTACAATGGAGAGGCCTGCCAGTCAGTGAAGCTACTTGGGAGACTGAGTGGAAAATGCAGAGCAAATATCCACACCTATTTGAGGCTCCAGGTATAATTCTAAACCCGTTCGAGGATGAACATTTGTTTAAGAGGGGGAGAATGTAATGACCCGGCCGGTCATTTTGAGTATTATATCCCCGCTCCCCCATTTACTGCTCGATTTGTGCTTTACAATGTTATGTGACTTGCCAGGGTAATTGGTTTGGGTCTGGTAAGGTCTTGGAATGAATTGGAACACTTAGTTCTAAACTTTAAAACTTAAGTTGAAAAGGTTGGTTGGATGTCGACCTATGTGTAAACGACACCAGAATAGAGTTTTTATGATTCCAATAGCTCAGTATGGTGATTTTGGACTTAGGAGCATGTCCGGAAAATTATTTGCAAGTCCGTAGCTAAATTAGGCTTGAAATGGAGAAATAAGAAGTTTAAGTTTGGAAGTTTGACCAGGGGGTTGACTTTTTGATATCAGGGTCGGAATCCAGTTCTGAAAATTGTCATCGATCCGTTATGTCATTTATGACTTGTGTGCAATATTTGAGGTAAATCAGACTTGATTTGATAGGTTTCGGCATCGAATGTAGAAGTTGGAATTTCTTAGTTTCATTAAGCTTCAATTGGGGTATGATTCATGATTTTAGCATTGTTTGATGTGATTTAGAGGTTCGACTAAGTTTGTATGATGTTTTAGGACTTGTTGGTGTATTTGGTTGATGTACCGGGGGCCTCGGGTGAGTTTCAGATGGTTAATAGATCAAATTTGGACTTAGAACAATTGAAACTTGCATCTGCCTACTGATGCAATCGCACCTGTGGAAATTGGTTCGCAGGTGCGAGCTCGTAGAAGCGAGCCTGGTATCACAGAAGCATGAGGTACGTAGAAGCGGACGAAGCCTAGCAGAACCGCGACCGCAAAAATGGTACACGTATCGCAGAAGCGGAAAAGGGAAAAGGGCAGCCTCGTCGCAGAAGCGAGTCCGCAGAAGCGGACTTCTTGTATGCAGAAGCGAAGGCAGTCGCAGAAGCGGTTTCTTCACCGCAAAAGCGGAACCACAAATGTAGTTAAAAATTCCGCAGAAGCGGAACCTCTAGATATTGTACAAAAATAGAGTGTTCCGACATTTTTGTCATTTTGGACAGTTTCAACACGGGTTTGGACGATTTTTCAGAAAGAATTCACGGGAAAACTTGAGGTAAGTCACTTGTGATCATTGTTAGTCAATAATATTGGATTATCATTGAATATTTCGACTAGATTACTTGTTTTTGAGGTGGAATTAGAGGATTTGGGCCTAGGGATTTCAAAATAAGAAATTAAAATTTGAAGGTCGAGTTGATATCGGAATTTGGTATGGTTGGACTTGTGGTTTAATGAGCGTTTATATTTTGTAACTTTTGTCGGGTTCCAAGATGTGGGCCCCACAGGCAAGTTTTGAGTTATATTTAGGATTTTGTTGGAAAATTAGTGTTTTCATATGGAATTAATTCCAATAATTTGTATTGACTGAATCGAATTAATTATGACTAGATACTAGGCTTTCAGAGACCAATTCGCGAGGCAAAGGTATAGCGGAGTAAAGAATTACACGGTTTGAGGTAAGTAACACTTCTAAACTTGGTCCTGAGGGTATGGATCCCTGAATTCTGTGTTATATGAATTGTTCGGAGGTGACGCACATGCTAGGTGACAGGCATGTGAGCGTGCACCATAGAAATTGTGACTTAATTGATTCTGTGGAGTTGCATAATTAAATAAATGCCATTATCCTTATATCCTCCACGTGCTAGATAAATTGAGCTGAAACTCATATTAAAGATCATATTTAGGCTACGCGCCGATATATTTTGGGACCCACATGGGTCGTATTGCTGTTGAATTATTTGTTTAAATTTACAATTTTGTACTCAGTCACATCTATCACTTGCATATCATATCTCAGTCTCTGTTTTCATTTATTGATACATCATATCATCATGTCGGGTTGATTTTCATGTCATTGAGAGCCCGAGAGACTCGAGATTTTGAGCGATATTTATGGGATCGGGCTGCACGCCGTAACATATTTATTTATTTATGCCTGGATCTGGCTATTATAGCGCTTGGGCTGAAGGAGCCCCCGTGGAGTCTGCAACCCCCACAGTGAGCGCAATTGATTTATATTGAGGGATGAATCTTCCCTGGGCATGGATCTTTCCCAAAGCATTTATATTGAGGGATGGATCTTGTACGAATCATTTATATTTGGGGATGGATCTTCCCCTGGGCTGGATTGGCCTTATACAGTACTGAGTGACTGACTGACAGTTGATGTGTGTGTGTGTGTGTATATATATATATATATATATATATATATATATATATATATATATATATATATATATGGGAGGGATCTTCTCTGGACTGGATTGGCCATATACAGTACTGAGTGATTGAGTATTCTGAGAGTGTGAGTACACGAGGTTTCCATTGTGGTACATCACATACAGTATATACTTTGGCATGTAGATATATAGAGATGCCATATTCCTCATATCATGCAGATTTTATCTATTTTTCCTGTATTGAGTTTAACTATTGAACTGGAAAGCATGCCTACATTTTTGTATTGTTATTTTTGTACTAGACTGTACCTGTTGAGCTCGTCACTACTTTCAACCCAGAGGTTATTCTTGTTACTTATTAAGTTGGTTGTATTCATTCTACACTCTGCACCTCGTGTACAGATCCAGGTACTTTCGGATACGGCGGTTGCCAGATTTGAGGATTTATCTGTTGGAGACTATCAAGGTAGCTGCTTGGCGTCCGCATACCTTGACTCTCTTTCCTTTAAGTTATTGTACTTTTCTATATTTTCAGGCAATGTTCTTATTAATCAGACTTTGTTATTATTTAGATGCTCATGTACTCAGCGACACCAGATTTTGGGAAGTGTTTTATATCAGTATTTGTGAGATTTTTATATTGAATTTAAATATTATATTTTCAAACTTAAGAGGTTATTGTGATTTATTGAGGTTGTCGGCTTGCCTAGTATTGAGATAGGCGCCATCACGTCATGCAGATTTTGGGTCGTGACACTTTCCATGTCCATGTCCATGTCAACGACTATGGCCACGGCCACGACTACGATAATAATTTTGTCTTCTTTCAGACTTTTGAGTAGCTGCTACCATATTCACTTCGAAAAATGGTGCAGATCCAGTGGGACGTGCTTCATGATTTTTCATTAAAAGGGTATTATATTGCTCGGCCACCAGGATGCATGAGATTAATTCAGAATATTTCTTTAAATCCTTTTCACGGTATTGTTGCCGCAATATCATATTTGAGGCATGAAAGGTAGAAAGAGTCTTTTTCAGTAAATTCTCATCATTCACAATTTTCCCACATAATTTAAGTTGGGATGTTATCCTGAATACATCAGAATTATATTACCTTAAAATTTTAAAATCTTATAACCGTAAGTGAATCCATTCATATCGAGCTCTTGGAAGTATCGTTGCCTTAAGATGGTCATATCGTTCCTTCAAACTGTTCCATAATTCAAATAGATCTTTTAGGGTTAAGTATTCAGTCTTTAACCCTTCATCGAGATGATGACGAAGGAAAATCATAGCCTTTGCTTTATCTTGGCATGATGTTTCATTTCCTTGTATAATAGTATTTTCAAGAGCTTTTGTAGCAAGGTGAATTTCAGCACCAAGGACCCATGATAAATAATTATTTCCGTAGATGTCAATTGTCACAAATTCAAGCTTTGATAAATTCGATATAATGAAAACTATCATTAAAAAAATAGATAAATTAAAAGCAATTTGGGTAATTATGAAACAAGAAAAAAAAGTCATGTAATATGGTATTCATATATTTATTAACACAATTCAACAAATCTTTGAATCAATAAAATTAATCGAGAATTTCTGTGGCAAATTTTTAATTGAATTCAGAGAAAAATAAACAAAAATAGAGGTAAAGCTCAGCTGTGATTATGGCAAAGTCTTGTTACGAAATGATTTAATATACATATTATATTTTTTCTTATAATATCTTAATAACAATTTTATAATGATCTTACAATCTAAATATGACATATGTATATATTTTTAAATTTTGAATAAAATGCCAATATATAATTATTTTAAAACTTGTTGGCAGTATACTCAGAAAAATAACTGCATATTGTCTTAAACCACAAATTATATGGATTCATCACTTTTATGTGGTTGCTAGAATAATTAAGTCCATGCAATGGAGCTTACATAATCATAGAATTGATTGGTTGAAAATATTTAAAGAACGGTAACATCTAAATTAACTAGTATATGTGCAGATTAGCAATCAACCTTAGGAAAAAAAAAATTCTCCAGACGTAATAACAATGCTATGACAACTTTAAAAGAAACATACCAGAAAGCAGAGCGGTGGTATCTAGTGTGTGCCGGATCGGACTTGAGTAGAAACTACTTCGTGTTGATAACGTGTTATGAAATAAAAGCAATTTAGTAAAACATGAACAAGAAATAGAAATAGAGAGAAGGAAGAGATTTTCTTCTTCAATTGTGTGTATTTTTCTATCTATTACAAGGCCTTTATATAGGTGTAAAAAGTGAAGAAAAATATGTCATTGAATATGTCATTAAACATTTGAGATGAAGATCATGGAGGAAGATAATGGAGGAAGAGTAGACATCCACCGTAATTTGATTTTTTTTATAACAAGTAGAGTCTTTTTTATCATTCTCGTTATTTGATCCTACTCCTTTGCGCTATATGCAAGTCAACCAAACTTCAACTTTTGTGTTGCTAATAATTTAACAAAGTGGTTAGAATTTGGCTTAGGGGCCATGCTCCAACCAAGTCTCGCTCTACTGTGCCACACGAACGTTTATTAACAAAGGATAAAATGAATTTGGCTTAGGGCTCATGCTCCAACCAATATAAACTAATACCTATAACGAAACATGGAATAAATGCAACAAGCTTAAAATTGCCAGAACTTTGAAAGATTTTATGAGGATATGCACAGGGGCAGATCTATATAGGAGGGGTAGGTTCACGTGAACCCATGCTCCCTTGTAACGACCCGACCGATCGTTTTGAGAATTATCGTTCAGTTCGGTGGCTTAAGGTCTCGATCAGCTTCGTATTATATATTATGACTAGCGTGTGTGGTCGAGTTCGGATTTTGGATTATTCGGGATCAATCTGGAAGAAGGATTCTTGCTTTAGAAGCTTAAACGGTAAGAGTTGATCGGAGTTTGACTTTTGTGTAAACGACTTCGAAATGACATTTTAATGATTCTAATTATTTTGTATGGTGATTTTGGACTTAGGCGTGCGTCCATATTTGGAGGGTCATAGGATAATTTGAAGCATTTTGGCAAAAATTGGAAAGTTAAAGTTTTGGAAGGTTAAGAGGTTTGACCGGGAGTTGACTTTGTTGATATGGGACATGGATTGCAATTTCGAGAGTTGTATTAGCTCCGTTATGTCATTTGAGACTTGCATGCAAAATTTGATGTCATTCCGGGTTGATTTGTTATGTTTCGGCGCGAGTTGTAGAAGTTGAAAGTTCATAAGTTCATTAAGTTCGATTTGAGGTGCGATTCGTAGTTTTGATGTGATTTGTGTCACGCCCCGAACTCGAGAAGCATGACCGGCGCTCAACCGAGTGAACCCAGTCGAGCGAGCCTACATTACATCAACCTCTCATCATAACTCATGCATGATTTATCAAAACATAATTAGATCATGACTTTCATATTGAATACATTTGGCTCAATGGCCCATAAAGTTTTTTTCCTTTTATTTTTCACTCGTGATGGGTACATAGCTTCATAAATATCTATGAACATAAATACATGACGAAACTCAAAACTTAAGTACATGACCCACAATGTACATGGAGCTTCTATGACAATAGATACATAAGTACATAAAACCAACTAGAATCGAATGCCCATTGGAATTGTAGCGGGCTCACCATAATCTGATGCGCAAAAGACCCCTACCAAAGATCCATATTATCCTGTAGAAGTATACCTGCATCCATTAAAAGATGCAGCGCCCCCGACAAAAGGGACATGAGTACATGTGGAATAGTACTCGCATGTAAGGCAAACAGAACAACATATGAAATCATGGTAATTCAAATAAGAGTCATATGAAGTATATCAAGAACTACGAAATATCCCATAGATTCACATTTCAAGTCTCGTTATGCTTACATCATTTTAAACTTCGTTTAGGATTAATTGAGCCATATGAACTATGCGTGGAATACATAATATAAAGTAATTGAAACAACATGTACAAACAAGGCCAATGAAAATGGCACATAATGTCTGCATTAACATTGCGTCTTACTAGACCGTCCATATTCCTCTCTTATCTTACCCCTATGCATTTCATAGACTGTCCTTAGTGTTCACATATCATATTATACATCTATGCGTTTCATAGACCGTTCATAGGATTTCATACATAATACACCTATGTGTTTCATAGAACGTTCATAGGATTCACATATACAATACGATACACCTGTACGTTTCATAGTCCGTTCATAGTGTTTACTTACAAATACACCCGTGCGTTTTATAGACCGTTCACAGGATTTTATACACAATACACCTATGCGTTTCATAGACCGTTCATAGGATTTCATACACAAGACACCTATGCATTTCATAGAATGTTCATAGGATTCCATACACAATACACCTATGCATTTCATAGACCGTTCCTAGGATTCACATATACAATACAATACACATGTGCGTTTCATAGTCCGTTCACAGTGTTTACTTACACAATACACCCGTGCATTTCATAGACCGTTTATAGGATTTCATACAAAATACACCTATGCATTTCATAGACCGTTCATAGGGTTCATACACATCATTATGCACATAAACATATATAAACTTAAAGCGACATGATTAACATTACATTAAGGTCGTAAGTTCCCGGATCATTAGAACACTTCATGTTCATGCTCATCATGGAGAAACATAGCTCATTACATTAGCACATGCATGGTGAATCAATAAGTCAATTTCAATGGCACATGAGCCCAATTTATTTTCTTAAGGTTCATCATCATTTAGCATATGACATCTCCCTTTCATCTCATTATTCACTCACTTGACATCTTGAGGTCATTAGCTAAGTTCATAATTCTTGAGGACTTAAGATCGAAGTCATTTACATACATTATTTCATAAGCATACAACTATAGTTGAAACCATTGGGACATACAACACCTCATAATTCTCATTTAGGAAAATAACCACATTTCATGTTCATACTATCACTCCATTTGTACTTTCAATTACTTACAACATCATTATTTCATTGGCTCCCTTTTTGCCATACATATTATTCTTCATTCATGGCACGGTGGTCGTATCTTATATTCCATACTTTCATTTTCAAGCATCTTTATAGATTATCGACGACAAAGAATCTCTAATTATGACTTTGAGTACACCTATGAGTAATTAAGAGTCTTAAGCACATTGAGACTTCTTACACAATTTGGCATAATAGCCTTCACTTGAAACACTACTTGGAGTCATAATATTTTTATACCCAACTCATACTTTGAACACATTCTCGAAGGATAACATCATATGATAAGAGCATCCGGAACACATGTTGAACATATACCTTTCAACACAAAGTTTATTCGGAATAGTTGATTTATAAAGAATAACTCGGGACTTACAAGAACATCATGGAATTCAATTTTAGTTAAGAAGTTTAGCCAACATACCTCGCTTTGAGCTTTACTTAAATTACTACAACGTTCCAAAAATTCTAGCAATCCCAATCTATTTCGAGACATAACAAAATTGAACCATAATTAGGAAGATATCCATGGTCTCAGCTCATTTGAGCATTTTATCAAACACTAGGTGTGCAAATTTAACTACAAGGTTCTTCTACAAGATTTTCTTCACTCCACAACCCAATATTTACTTATTTGAGCTCAATAATCTTCCCACAAACCTTATTAGTACAAGCATGTATAAATAATACTCTTACACCCAAGAATCGTACTCCCAATCAACCATCTTTTACCCAAATTCGAAATTGAAAACTAGGGTATGGAACCTTACCTCTTAGATGAAGATCTTGTGAGATTTCCTTGTTGGATTTCAAAGCTTGGGCAAGATCTTGATGAAAAAAACACTTCATCTACTTTCTCTCTCTATAACACTCTCACTTCTCTCTAAAAAAAACATCAGATAATTGCCCCAAAATAAGCCCCAAAGCCTATTTATCAAAATGGGGTCGAGTTATGAACATAAAAAAATTAACCATCCGAAATCAGGTCTGCGGTCGCATAATGGACCGCAGAATGGCTATGCGGGTCGCAAAATGCACCGTAAAATCAGTGCCAAAACTAGGCTTTACTGGTCCATTTTGCGACCAGTTTTGCGGTCGCAGAAGCACTTTCGCGATCGCATAATTATTCTGCGATCGCAGAATTGGTCACATAATCTCATTTTTTCCCAGCCTTTGGTAATTTGATCATAAACTTCTTGTAGGAGTGTCCAAATGATGAACGGTTTAAAGCGTTAGAAACTAGGCTTAAAGGGCTTTAATTTGATAGGTAGATCATGTCCTAAGTAGTTATAGTTGAAACTAGAACGATTCAACTTGACTTAGCCTTGGGGCTCTTCTTAGACCATAAACCATTTTTAATGCACATCATACATATATTATCATGATCAATTGATATCATTCATATAATAGTCCTTGTCTACACATAAAATAATATAATTAGCGTACATCAACTTTCTTAATAGCGCTTAAGTACTTCAAAATTTTCTGGGGGTGTTACAAATTGAGGCCTCGAGCAGGTCCACATTATGTTTTGGGACTTATTGGTATGTTCGTACGGGGTCCCGAGGGGCTCGGATGAGTTTCGAATAGGGTTGGGTTGTGTTGCGCTCGTTTTTTAAGTTTCGACTTCGTTTCTTCAAGCATAAATGGTACTAAATTACGAAAATGAGCTCCAATTTCTATTTTGACTGAATCATTAGATCCGTATCGTAATTACTGACCCATATAAAAAATAATCGTCAAATTTGGACATCGTATGAGGAAGTTATGCTCATTTTAATATCGAAGAAGAGAACTGGTGCTGGTGCTTCGCAGATGGGAAGTTGGGTTCGCATTTGCGACCCTGCCGGTGTGAAAAATGGTCCGCAAAAGCGGAAATGACAGCTGGAAATGCGTAGGTGCGGATTTTGTTTGTTGCAAAAGCGAAAATCCCTCAGTATAAAAAATCTGACCGCATTATTTTGGTATTTTGAGCATATCTTGAGTTCTAGAGCTCCAATTGAGGTGATTTTCACGACATTCTTCTCGTCTTTTCATCAGGGTCAGTATCTAATTATAATTTTTATATTTTAATATGATTACAGAATTTAATTTTTTAATAAATCCATGTTTTGATTGGAGAATTAGGAGTTTTTATCAAAAACTTTTCTAAAGAGAATAATTGGGTTTTGAACATCGATTCAGAGTCGGAATTGGATGACATTAGTATGGTTGGACTCGTAATTGAATGGGTGTTCCGATTTTGTGAATTTTTTCGGGTTTCGAGGTGCGGGCCCAATGTTGACTTTTGGGTTAACTTTTTAATTTTTGTTAAGAATGAAGCTTTATTATCCAGAATCATTTCCTATGAGTTTTATTTATGATTTGAAGTTATTTTGGCTAGATTTGAGCTGTCCAGAGGTTGTTTCACTTGAGAAGGCCATTTTAGAGTAACAATATAGCTTCTTTGAGGTAAGTATCTTGCCTAACTTTGTGTGGGGGAAACTACCCCTTAGGATTTGAGTCATTTGTGCTAATTGTGTCATGTGAAGGCCGTGTACGCGAGGTGATGAGTACGTACTCGTGCTTATTTTGTAGAAATTTGACCATTTAGGGCTCTTAGGTTCACATGTTCATTAGATGTAAAGTTGTTTTAGCATTCTAAATCCTCCATTTACTAAATTTACCCTTACGTGTCTTATTTTGAATTAATTGATTCGTATTTTACCCTTGTTGCTAATTAAACGCCTATGTTCCTTAATTGAAGGAAGATATTGTCTCTTTTATTGACATGCTATCTTTTCCGTAATTGCTTGTCCATAATTGAGGTTATTTTTATTCTTTCTATAATTTCTTTTCCTTAATTGAAATCATTATTATCTTTTCCGTAATTGCTTATCCTTAATTGAATTTATTCGTATCTTTTCCGTAATTTCTCAACCTTAATTGAAATTTTGTTATCCCTTTCATTGTTGACTTATCCTTATTTAGAATCATTGATACATGCTATCTACCACCGAGTTTTACTTTTGTGGAAATCATTATTGCACACTATCTCTCCCCTTGTTAAGTTATTCTTGTTGAAACCATTATCCTCTGTTGTCTCTTTCATTGTGAGCTTGTTCATCCGTTTCTTTATGTTCTAAAGTTCTTGAGTTGATTTACTTGCCGTATTCTCGTGTTATTATTTTTGTTATACCCAGTATTGTAGAGCCGGTGGCTATGCGTGGTTGTGGTATTGAAACTGTTTTGAGGAAATGTTGTGGCATATGGGCACGTGTAGTGAAAGTCATTTTATTGTGTTGTTATGTTTTGGAACACGAGGTATTGTCGAGAGGATTGTCTTGGTGTTCGCACATGAGTTGTCCGTAATATTGTTACTATTGTTATTTGCACATGCGGCATGACAAGGCGGGCTATATATGTGGGTTTGTGCATGTGGCGAGACAAGGTGGGAATATTATTATGCGCGTGCAGTGAGACAAGGCAGACATTTACTTTATTATTGTGCACATGGCGAGACAAGGTGGGCTATGTCGGGGAATGATTTGTGATGGCCTGGGGGCATTGTTATTGTTGTTGTTTTTGTAGTGGTGTGCCTACCCTGTAAGAGTTATACCGTGTATATTTCATGTGATCGTTTCTTATGTGTCATTCATTGTCTCTACTCTTACTTGTTGACTTGAATTGTGGTAGAACACTTGCACAAACATACACGTAAATAAATCACTCATATCGGTTTAAGAAGATGAATCCTGATGTTATTGACCATTTACATGTACTCCCGTGTATTTGCCTTCTGTGTGAGAGTTATCCTGTTGGCACGTGAGTCATCCGTGCGGCTATGAATTTGTAAAGTGGGGACAAGAGACCAAGTAGTTAGGGTTCAAGAATTGGGACCCGTGATATATGATTATGAGGTTTGGTACCTCGTGGAAATTTCCGAATAGATATGATGTAAAAGCGGTTGTTCTTGTTGAGTTGTTACTTGTTTTCCTTTATTTGGTTTCATTGGACTTAGACTGTGTCTAGCTTAGTCTACAACATTACTATCTATTTCCTTCTTGTTGCTAATTGTTGTTTCTAGTGTTTCATTGTGAGTATTGTTTTGTCTTCCTTACCATACTTAGCTTTATATTAACATTGTTTCCCCGTTTTTTCACCTTCATACTTGTTTAGGTTTTTTCATAGAGTAGGTGTCTTGATTTTCTCTCATCGCTACTCCACCGGGGTTAGTCTTGATACTTACTAGGTACCGATGCGGTGTACTCATGCTATGCTTTCTATAATTTTTTGTGCAGATACAGGTATTTCGGAGTTGGTTGATCAATAGCTAGCTGTTCGGGTTTTGCTGTGGAGATTCAAGATAAACCTGTCATCGCGTTCACAGGCCTCGGAGTCACCTTCTGATATTGTATATGTACTATTTATTTCTATTCCGAAAGAGTTGTATTTAGAGATTTTTCTAGCAAACTCAGTAGAGCTTATGACTTGTACTACCGGTTTTGGGATTGTTGGCTTGTATGGAAATTTCCAAATCGAAATTCATAGTTGTTGGTTAAATTTTGCTAATAATTCATCAAGTGTTAGGCTTACCTAGTCTTAGAGACTAGGTGCCGTCACGACATCCTACGGAGGAAAATTGGGGTCGTGACATCCCCTCCCTAAATTATGTATAGCATTTGTATTCTTGATTTTCTTAAATAAGCACTTGTGAACCCATGTTGAAGTGTGTACTTTGTCTTAGTGGTAAATCATAGGCAAAGCCAAGATTTCAGCTTTATGAGTTCTGGATTTTAGATCGCCGACGTCAAATACTAACAACTGGGTTCTAAATTTAATATTTAATAAATTTGTTAACATAAATGGGTTCAACCGAACCCGTAGCCGGGCTTCTAGATCCGCCCCTGTGGTCAATTAGTGCATTTTCAACCCAAAGGTTAGGGTTCAATTCCTACTTGCTCCCTTATAGTTTTTAATTAAACATGCTTCTTTTTCTTTATTGTTTCCTTTTCTTAAACATGCTTATTTTTCTTTATTGCTTCCTTTTCTTTCTTGGTTCTACCTAATGTTATTCTTTAAAGAGCGCTTTCACTAATAATGCAAAATCATGTATACATAAAAAGATTTACATAATAGGATGGATGAAGAACTTTTTAATAATTTTTAGCTTGCTATATATAACGTAAGATATTTAAAACGGTAAGTAATAATTTTATTATTGATAGTTTTCAAAGTATAAAAACTTGTCGAGGAAAAATAATGCTAATATTAATTAGAGTTTGCTCGTCAGCTTGGGTAATCGTAAAAATAAATTATATTATCAATTCATATATTTATAAAGATATTAGTGCACTCATGCTCTTAACATCCTCGATGTGCCTCTTGGATATGCAGCCTGTAGATCTTGGCAAAATTTGGCAGTTCTCTGAAGAGAATTTTACCTTTCTATATACTATATGAAACCTTATTACCCTCCCTACTCAAGTTTCAATTTAATTACATGGGCATATATAATTTATCAATTATATACATTTTAGGAATTAATGAGATATTCCCTCCCCCCACGTTTCTCCTTTAATCACGCTAAAATGTATCTAACATACATATCCCACTCCCCCATGTATCTCAGTACACACCTCCCATGATTCTGATGCTCTCTCCCTCTATTAAGGCTTTCTTCCATTTTTGTTCAAAAAGCTTTTACAATTTCTCTCTCAAATTTTTTGATTTTTCTCTCAAAATCCCTACAAAATCGTTATTGCTTCAAATTTTCCTTCCCTTACAATAAAGAATAATAGAACTACGAGGAATAGCCCCCAAAAAACTACTGATAGTGATATTTCTAATTTTGATTTGGGTGCTTTCTCACAGGATTCACCCAAAAAAATGGTGAAATTCAGACATGCAACACTAGAGAGAAAGACCAAGCTTTCTCCTCGTGAAGCTAGGGAAGAGGCTCGAACAAAACTCAAGAATGACCGGGATGTTGCTGAGGCTTTGACATCATCTAAATCAGTAAAACGAAAGGGCAAAGAAATTACTCGTGATGATGATTTCGTCGAAGAAGAAGTTATTCTGAAACCTGCCAAAAAAATCAAAGTTTCTTATACTGACAAACCTTCAAAAAAGAAGAAGGTTCAAAAATCTCCTACAAACATACCCCAAACAGTCATTAGAGAAGCTAAAATTGTAGTACTTACAATATTTGGTTGTTATTCTTACTTAAAAAACTATTTTCATTCTCATCATGATAGCTATTTGTTTTTATTCTGTAATTGTAGAAATTTTGTGTACATTGTGTATATTTCTTGGTTTTTATCAAATTTTCTACATATTTCTGAAAATTGTAGATTTGTTGTATATTATTTGAAATAATTTAGTTAGGATATGTATTACATGATTTAGTTGGGTTTGTTGGTTAATTATTTATATATTTGTAGATGTTAATTTCATTTTCTGTAAACAAATTGTATATATTATGTCAAGTTGTTAGTTTTTCCCCTAATATTTTAAGTGTATGTTACTTTGTAGTTTCTTGCTCTAAATAAATAATTGTCTGTTCATTTGTAGCTTAAATGTAGTTAAGTTGTTGTATTTGTTATTGATTTTGTAATTTATTTATCTGCAATGCATTATTATATTTCTAGCTGTAGATAAAGTGTAGCAACATTGTTATTATTTTGTTTTCTTGTCTTTAAACTTGTTTTATTAATTATTTTTTCCATTTGGTGCAGAATCAAAGATTTTTTCACCACATGATGTTGATTATGACATTACTAGATTTCAAACATTATCCGACCCTGCTGTCCCTGCCCAAATATAGTTATTATTGTATAAAATTGGAATAAAATTGTTTAAGAAGACATGTTTTGGGCACTTTCTTCGCATGCCCAAAATATATATCCAAAATTAGACAATTCACCTTCTGATGAAGTATGAATTGAACACATCCGGGTCTGAGGTTTTCACAGTAGAGATGAAGGGTGAAAGGCTAAACTTTGGGTTGAGCGAGTTTGCGTAACGACCCGACCAGTCATTTTGAAAATTTATACTTCGCTCGGTAGTTTGAGGGCATGAGTAGCTCCGTATGATGTATTATGACTTGTGTGGATCGTCGATTTTGATTTTCAGGCTATTCGAAATTGATTTAGAATAATGAATTTCATGATTGAAGCTTTAAGTTGGAATAGTTGACCAAGTTTGACTTTTGTGTATTTGACCCACAGAACGGAGTTTTGATGGTTCCGTTAGGTTTATAGGGTGATTTTAGACTCGAGCGTATGCCCAGATTTGCATTTGGATATTTCTAGAAGGTTTCAGCACGAATTGGCAAAAGTTAGAAATTTTAAAGGTTTGGAAAATTTATAAGTTTGACCGGGAGTTGACCTTGATGATATCGAGTTCGGATTGTGGTTCCGGGAATTTGATATGTTTGGGACATGTTTGCAAAATTTGAGCTCCTTCCAGGTTGATTTTATATGTTTTGACGTGAGTTTTGGAAGTGGAAAGTTCATAAAGTTTGATTTGAGACCTCGAGTAGGTCCGTGATATGTTATGGGACTTATGTGAATGTTCGGATGTGGTCCTGAGGGGCTCAGGTATATTTTGGATCGAATTCAGATCATTTTCCTTTATTTTGGCATTTCTGGTTCTATTGAACATCTGGTTTCTTTATATACGATCGCGTAGAGTTAATCGCGATCGTGTAGAGTTGTTTGATGGTTGGGGGAAAGTTGTTAATTGCGTTTGCGAGTCCTCAGACGCGTTCGCGTAGGTTGTTGTAGTTTGAGCAACGCGTTCGCGTAGTGATTTGGACTGAGCTGGGCAGAGGCTGTTTCTCTCCGCGTTCGGGGTTTTATTTCAGCAATCGCATAGTTTGTGAGCTTTGTGTACCGCATTCGCGTGGCTTTATACGCGATCGCATAGGATATTTTCTAGGGCAGTGCTTTTCCTTCTTCGTGACTGCGAGGGTATTTCTGCGATCACGATTCATTGATTTACCTAGTGATTATAATGTACTCTACGACGGAAGTTTCGGCCATTTTTACATATTTGGAGCTATGGAGCTCGGATTGAAGCGATTTTGAGGCTATTTTCACCATATGGATTGGGGTAAGTGTATTCTACTCGTTTTGATTATCTTCATTTTTGGCATTTGATTGAGGATTTCAAGAGAGAAATTGGGGGTTTCTGCCTAAAGTTTCATAGAGTGAATTTTGTTTGAGTTTTCAACATCGATTTGGAGTCGAATTTGAATGAAACTAGTACGGTTGGACTCATAATTTAATGGGTTGTTGGATTTTATAAGTTTTGTTGGGTTTCGAGGTACGGTACCTGGTTTGACTTTTGGTTGACATTGGGATTTGATTGAAGATTCGATCTTTATCATTTAGAATTATTTCCTTAGGCATTATTTGATGTATTTGAGTTGCTTTTGGATAGTTTCGAGCCATTCAGAGGTCGGTACGCACGTGATGGCATCTGTGGAGTCTCGTTTGGCTTGCTCGGTATTGGATTTGGCATGTTCGAGGTAAGTAACACTTCTAAACTTGGTGCTGAGGGTATGAACCCCTAAATATGTGTTATGTGATTGGTGTTGAGGTAACACACATGCTTGGTGATGGGCATGTGGGCATGCACCGTGTGAATTGTGACTCAGTTATTTCTGTAGTACTGTGTAGTTACCTAATCTTATCTGTAACCGTGAAATCTCTACGTGCTAGAGTAATTGAGTTGTGATCCATGTTAGAAATCATGCTTAGGCCATATGCTGGTACTGTTGGGACCCACAAAGTTCGTGTTACATGTTGAATTAATTGCTTAATTTGAAATTTATACTCAGTCACATCCATTATTTGCATATCACATCTCAATCTCTGTTGTCCTATATTCATACATCATATCATCAATGTTTGGGCTGGTTATCATGATTTTTGTGAGCCCGAGAGACTGGAGAAATTGATGACTGAGTGACGCCGAGCGCCTGTTGTGAGTGATATTTATGGGATCGGGTTGCACGCTGCAGCATGCTTTATTGATTCATGCTAGAATTTGGCTTATTATAGCACTTGGGCTGGATTGGACCCTCTGAAGTCTGCACATCCACAGTGGGCATAATTGCTATGGATTTTTGGGCTGGATCTACCCTGGATTCATTTGCATTGGGCCGGGTTTGCCCTGGATTTATTTATGTTTGGGCTGGATCTGCCCTGAGTTGTATTTGCCCTATACAGTACTGAGCGACTGAGTGTGCTGAGTATTGAGCATGGTGAGAGAGATTACAAGGCAGTGATATTGAGTACTCTGAGAGTGTGAGTACATGAGTTCATAACTGAGGTGCATTACATGTGACATGCGTACTTGAGATACATGCATATAGATGCATTTCCTCATGCTACCCGGTTTTGGTGACATTCATGATTTCACTTGCATATTGACATGTAGGTATAGAGTTGTACTTTCCTCATACTATCTGAAAATGAAACCTCTTAATTATTATTGAAAGATTTTGGGGAAAAATTACAGTTTTCAGATTTACTCATATCTATGGTTATTTGGTAAAAAGAACTGAGTTTTATTGATATCTTTGAAAAACATGCCTATTTTCTCGTAACTGTGAACGAGTTGAGCGGCGTACCTCTGAATTATTTCTTGTATCATTTTTATTATATTGTTATGTACTGTTGTTGGCTATTGGAGTTGGACCCCGGCCCTTGTTTCAACTCGTAACTACTTTCAACATAAAGTTAGGTTTGTTACTTATTGAGTACATGGGGTCGGTTGTACTTATACTACACTTCTGCACCTTGCATGCAGATGTTGGATGCTGATGTTGCTGCGTACAACATGAGCTAGATCAGAAGATATACCTGCGTTCTAGTTATGGTTATCACTTGTCCTTGGTAGCATTAGATTCAAATTATGTTCATTTACATTTCAAACATATGTTGTAATTATTTTAGTTTAGTCTTGTAAAAAAAATCTTAATCTTAGAAGCTCATGATTTGTACTACCAGTCCTTGGGAAATTCTTTGTATAAAAGAAGTTGCATTTTCATTTCTTCTCTTAATAAAGTTTATTAAATTGGATAGTTGTTAATTGGCCTACCTAGCGGGTTGGGTTAGGTGCCATCACAACTTGTTGGATTTTGAGTCATGACAAGTTGGTATAAGAGCTCTAGGTTCATAGGTTCTACGATTCATGAGCAAGTGTCAAGTAGAGTCTTACGGATCGGTATGATGACGTCGATACTTGTCTTCGAGATGCTACAGGGCATTTAGGATAAACTTCCCATCTTTCTTTCCTTATCGTGGGGCATTGATTCAGCCTGAAGCATAACTCTTTGAATCCCTTCCACGCATTCGTGTGCGCATGTGAGCGCTCGGTATCAGCTGTACCTCGAGACTTGTGAATTCCATGGATGAGGTGCGATATGTGATTTCTGTGTGCTGATGATGGGCTAGTCTAGAGGACTTGAGGCCGAGTTTTGACTGTAGCTCGAGCACGTGGATTTTAGTTGTGTGAGCACATGCTTTTAGACGAGATGTGTTCTTATTAGTAGAATTTGTGGCTCGATGAGTGGTTGGATGACCATATGATGAGTATGGTGTGACTGCGGGATGTGTTCAGATGGTTTGAATGTGATGGGAAGAGTTTGCTTGGGATGTGAAAAGGACTATTGGGTGCTTGATTTCTATATGATATGACGTATAGTCTCGAGTTATGAATGTGTTGAAAGATTTTTTTCATGTTGTTTAATTGTGGAACAAAGTAGTTTTTCATGTCTTATTGTGAGTTCAGACTCAGGAAGATTAAGTGATGGCGTAGTAGTTGTGGTTGTGCAAGGTTATAGAGAGATGTCAGTTTGAAGCTAAGCATATGGATTATCACCTGCGGGGTAATCTACGAATGTGTGATCCTTATGATGTTGTGTGGAGGCTTTCTTTTCTACTAATGGGGTATATTTGTGCGATTTGAGTTTGGATCGATTGTAATAGTTGACCTGACCGTCATGTGGATGTATGCGAGCTTAGTAGATGATTTGAGGTACTATATGGTTTTTGTTGTGTGAGCTTATGAAGTATTTAGTTGAATCTTCCTGCAGTATTATGGTAGTAATAGAGTATTGGTATTGTGAATTATCGAGTGTTTTGATCTATGGCTTTGAGCCAAGTGGGGGAGTCTGCTATCACCGATTTAATTACATAGTTATGTGTTATGCTGGTTTCAGTTTGAGGCATACTTGTTAATCAGATGTGATTTACGGTGGTTGCGATCGAAGATAACTCGAGTGAAGAAATTTCTGGATATGGGTTATGTTACACTTTATGGGTATATGGGAATCATGGGATGATTGAGTTGTTATTTGTGAAGGATGTACTGCACGTGGAGTAGGAAATTGCTCGGTTGCTTAAATATATGGATTACTTCTTTGGGTGTTGTCGTGCTAATGGGGCACAAGTCGTTCAGCACGTTTGGTTGGTGCAATTGAGATTTGATCAGAGTGGATGACTCTCGAGAAAGTTCTGATGGATTCAAGATTTATATGTAGCAATTGAGAATTTTGCGGATTTGTATATGGCTAGAATCTGAGAACTACGTTGGATGGTGTCAAGACTTGTTTCATTTTTATATCATTATGGATTCTACATTTCAGCATCAGGGAGGTGAAGGAAACTACTTTAGATTCACAGAAGGTCTCTTCAGAGTGGGTGTCTCGGTTGTGGTACTTTTCGGGTGCTTAAGATGGAATGCAGCGGCTTACGGGGCTTAGAACAGTGTGATTTTATTCTATGATCTTGTGGGGTGAGTTTTGGTTGAGGATCATGGTATTATGGTGAGGAGGAGTGTCAACTTGAAGGTAATTCAGAAGAAACTCGGAGGAAACATGATAACTTGGTAGTAGGTTGGATCAGTACGGTAATGGTATGCTCGATTATTTTGGTTCTTATGATGAGGTGATGCTTTACGGGTGTTTTGTGGCAATACTCTTGGGTTTGGCAAGCTGCGTGGCTTGGTTGAGTTAGAGAGATTCAATTCTGATGGCTTGGTTGTGAGTTAATGGGTTTCGAAGAGTTTTGATGGTTTTTACCACGGTTTGAGATGGATATTTCCTATCGGCATGAGGAGCATATTGCGTATCATGATTTTCTCCCGGATGGGATTAATGGAAGGTTTCTGACTGATCGGGTATGTATTCTTCTAGTGAATCAGAGTTGATTATGAGATTCTCGTACTTTTCATATGATTCTAGTGAAGGTCATACCCATCCACATGTTAGTTTGGAAGGGAAGGTCATGAATTCTTAGACAACATGGATGGTTTCAGATGTCTATATGAATGCTATAAGTACTTGGTAATTCCTTAAAAGGGTGAGCATTTCACAAGGTGCCCTGTGTTTTGACTTACGGATGCTTCATTGGTTTTGTTGTACTCGCCTGGTTGATCACCTGCTGATATTCAAATTTTTCTATGTGGCACAAAAGAATTATAGAAGTATTCCTCGTGAGATGATCGTGTATGAGAGATGTGTTAAACATTCGGGCGGTGGAGTTGGGATCAGATATGGTGATTCGTGTGTTCTACGGATTTGGAGACTGAGAGAGTTCTCAAAAACAGATTGTTTCCAGGTTGTGTACTGTGAAGATGTGGCCAAAGCTGGCCAGATGTTAGTATGTGTTATGGCTAGGACATTGTAGACTTTCAGAGGATTATTTATCTAATTGTGGATGACCAGGGTTGATTAGGGGCCCATTGGTAGGCCTAATAGGGATGTGTATTCTACGCCGGGTCGGATGAGTTGACTCCGTACTACTATTATTAAGGGATGTGCCATTCGATTAGAATTGATCTCATTCATATATGGTGTGTTCTATGAGTTACTCTTCTATGCTACGAGGAGTTGTGATTCATTGGTTATATGTACACATGGTGCTGTTCTGTTTGGGCCATATAGCAGGATTTGAGCGAGATGGGTATTAGGGTGTTGAGTGATTGATTGCACATTGGTTATGTTCTTTCCGGGCTGTGGTATTGTGTTATTTGTTTCTCCATGGTTATGGTCATGTACCTTGGGTACTTGCTGTTGAATTGCGCGTGGTTGTTGATTTTGGGCATGGTGGCTTGAGGTATTTCATATGGACCAGTGTTTGGATGGGGTCACACATTGCAGGGGAATGTTGAGATATGATCCTTTGTATTAGATTCGTGTCTTATGGTTCTACGGTGGGTGATGAGTTCTTAGTATTGCGTTGTGGTAGTACTTTTTGAGCTTGCGGGATAGTTCTCTCATTTGAGTCATTTTCTATGTCTGAGTACACTTGAATTGTTGCATATTGGTGCATGGATTACACGGTTTGTGACTTAAGGTTTTATTGGTGTGGCATGTCAGTAGGGAAGTTGTATTTGATAAGATAAGGTCGTCGGACCTAGAATGGGCGCTATTGGATCTGATTGCGGTACATTTGGAAGGATAATATCGGAAGTCAGCTTAGAAATTGGCTATAGTTCTTGTCAAAGGAGGGAGAGTTCCATGACTTGTTGGTATGATAAGTGGTTACGAGTTTCTGCGTGTTTCTTTCATCATCGGCAGTGTAAAAAGGTTTTACAATAGGGTTTTGTTCGATATGAGGTTTATTACCGATATTGGGTTTGTATTTAGCAGCTACTGTGTTTAGAGGTTATTGCAGTAAGCATCTAAGTTATGTGGTATAGTATGTGATTGCATCTTGGGCTTTGGTTATAGCTTGATACAACTTGTTCAGACTTATACAGTGTGTAGATGCGAGATTCGGATCTTGTAAGGAATTCCGGATGTTGGAAATTAGGTTCTAAGGCTTACACACTAAGATTAAAGTAATGATCTTCAGTTATGATGTGTTTTCAGACATACATGGATTGGGGTGACGTGGGATCGCCCCCAGGGTATGTGCATGGTAAGGTTACACGACGGTTGGAAGAATGAATTTCAAGTTTGACTTTTGTATATATGACCATGGAACGGAGTTTTGATGGTTCCGTTAGGTCCAGAGGGTGATTTTGGACTCGGGCGTATGTCACGGCCCAAAATCTCACCCGTCGTGATGGCACCTATCTCTATACTAGTCTAGCCGACAATCTCAATAAACCACATAACTTTTAAATTTGAAAACACAATAATTAAATTCAGCGATAGAAATCTCACAAGTACAAATATAAACACTCCCAAAACCCGGTGTCACTGAGTTCATGAGCATCTAAATGATAACAAAGTCGGACTGCTAAAAACACTGTCTGAAAATGTTAAACAGTAGAAAAACTGAAAGGGAAGAGAGTCAAGGTCTGCGGACGCCAAGCAGCTACCTCGATAATCTCCAATAGATAAACTCTGAGAACTAGCAACCGCCGTGTCCAGAAGTAACGGATTTGCACACAAGGTACAAGGTGTAGTAAGAGCACAACCAAATCAGCAAGTAACAATACTAAATAAAGAACTGAAACTAGTGACGAGCTTCACAGCTGAGTCCAATTACAGTAATTTCCAACATAATAAAGTAGGCATGCTTTCAAGTTCAACAATTAAGGCCAAAACAGTAATTTCATGTCAAGTTCAACTGAAACATAAGATAATATCTATCAGAAATTTCCAAGACAGTGATATATGACAACTGAACTGCAACAATAATGAAATCAAATCACTCATCTCAGCACTCACACTCAGTAGGTACCTGCGCTCACTGGAGGTGTGTACAAACTCCGGAGGGGCTCCTTCAGCCCAAGCACTATAATCCGCACGGACAACTCACGTGCTGCACGGACAACTCACATGCTATAGTATCAATATTTGGATCCACACGGACAACTCATGTGCTACACGGACAACTCACGTGCTACATGGACAACTCACGTGTTGCATGGACAACTCACGTGCTATAATATAATATCTGGATCTGCACGGATAACTCACGTGCTATAATATAATATCTGGATCCGCACGGACAACTCACATTCTGCAGGGACAACTCACGTGCTGCACGGACAACTCACGTGCTATAATATAATATCTGGATCCGGCCCTCGGCCTAACTCAGTCGTAAATCTCTCCAGTCTCTCGGGATCTCAATAATCATGAAAAATTAGCCCAAATAACAATGATATGATGCATCAATAATGAACAATAGAGACTGAGATAAAATAAACAAGTAAACTGTGACTGAATACAAAACAATAATTTAGTAGATAATTCAACATGTACACGTCTTCTGTGGTTCCCTACAGTGCCAACACATAATCTAAACATGATTTGTGGTTCAATTTCTCTACTACATGGAGAATGTACAGATAACAACAGATTATTAAATTACACAGTTCCATGGAATTTGACCAAGTCATAATTCCTACGGTGCACGCCCACACGCCCGTCACATAACAAGTGCGTCACCTCAAAATCGATCACATAATACAAAATTCGGGGTTTCATACCCTCAAGACCAAATTTAGAATTGTTACTTACCTCAAACCGTGAAATTCTTTATTCTGCAACGCCTTTGCCTCGGGAATCGGCCTCCAAACACCTCGAATCTAGCCACAAATAATCCGATTCAGTCAATAAAAATTATAGGAATTAATTTCATATGAAAATACAAAATTTCCATCAAATATCCGAATTTCACCCAAAATTTGCCCGTGGGGCCCACATCTCGGAACCCAACAAGAGTTACAAAATCCGAAAACCCATGCAACCACGAGTCTAAGCATACCAATTTTACCAGAATCCGACCTTAACTCGGCCTCCAAATTTTCAAATCTTATTTTCAAATCCCTAAGTTCAAATCCACGATTTAACCTCAAAAACATGTAATCTAATCAGATTATTCGATGATAATTCAATATTATGGAGTAGAAATGATCACAAGTGACTTACCTCAAGATTTTTCATGATTTCTCTCTCAAAAATCGCCTCACCCACTTTTGGAAATGTCAAAAATGACAAAATTGCTCGGACTCCTCTATTGTTAGCATTCTGTCCAGGCTTCTCACACCTGCGACCCTCTATCCGCACCTGCAGAACCGCTTATGCGGTGCATTTTTCTGCTTATGCGGAAGCCACTTATTTACCCCAACTCCGCACCTACGCTCGAAATCCCACACTTGCGGGTGCGCTTCTGCGAACCCCTCACCGCACCTGCAACCACGCATGTGCGAAAAACTCTTCGCAACTGCGACCTTCGTCCTCCTCAGCCTTGGCCACTTCTGCGATGGCCCTTGCGCACTTGCAGTGTCGCACCTGCAAGCCAATATCCGCAGGTGTGATTACATTAGATGGTAGCAGGTTTCTAATTTTGTTCTAAGTCCGCATTTGATCCCTTAACCATTCGAAACTCAGCCGAGGCCCCCGGGACCTCAACCAAATATACCAACAAGTCCTAAAATATGATACAAACTTAGTCGAGTCATCAAATGACATCAAAGAACACTAAAAACATGAATCGCACATAGATTCAAGCCTAATGAACTTTGAAACATCCAATTTCTACAAACAACGCCGAAACCTATCAAATCATGTTCAGTGACTTCAAATTTTGCACACAAGTCATAAATGACATAACGAACCTATTCCAATTTCTAGAATCGGATTTCGACCCCGATATCAAAAAGTCAACCCCCCGATCAAACTTCCCAAAAATTCGACTTTTACCATTTCAAGCATAATTCCATTACGAGGTCGTTTACACATAAGTCAACATCTGGTCAACTTTTCCAACTTAAGTTTTCAATTATGAGACTAAGTGTCTCATTTCACTCTGAAATCCTTCCGGACTCGAATCAACTAACCCGGTAAGTCATAAAACGACTGTAAAGCATAACTTGAGCAATAAATGGGGGGAACGGGGTTATAATACTCAAAACGATCGGCCAGGTCGTTACATTCTCCCCCTCTTAAACAAACGTTCGTCCTCGAACGGGTTTAGAATCATAGCTGGAGTGTCAAATAGGTGTTGATATTTGCTTCGCATCTCCTGCTCAATCTCCCAAGTAGCTTCTTCGACTGGCTGGCCTCTCCACTGTACCTTCACTGATGTTATGTTCTTTGACCTCGGCTTTCGAACATGCCGGTCTGAAATAGCCACCGGATCCACATCATAAGTCAAATTACCGTCTAACTGCACTGTACTGAAATCCAGAATATGAGACGGATCCCCGACATACTTTTGGAGCATGGATATATGGAATACTGGATGAACACCTGATAGACTAGGTGGCAAAGCAAGTTCATAAGCCACCTCTCCAATTTTCTTAAGTATCTCAAAAGGCCCAATATGCCGAGAGCTCAACTTCCCCTTCTTCCTGAACCTCTACACACCCATCATGGGTGAAATCTTGAGCAGAACCTTCTCCCCAACCATGTAAGCAACATCACGGACCTTCCGGTCGGCATAACTCTTCTGTCTAGACTGCGCCGTGCGAAGCCGCTCCTAAATCAATTTAAACTTCTCCAAAGCATCCTGAACCAAATCAGTACCCAATAGCATAGTCTCAACCGGCTCAAACCAACCCACTGGAGACCGACACCATCTCCCATATAAAGCCTCATACGGAGCCATCTGAATGCTCGATTGGTAGTTGTTATTGTATGCAAACTCTGCCAGTGGCAGAAATTGATCCCAAGAACCTCCAAAATCTATAACACAAGCGCGTAGCATATCCTCTAATATATGAATAGTTCCCTCGGACTGTCCGTTCGTCTGAGGGTTAAATGTTGTACTCAACTGAACTTGTGTACCTAATTCTCATTGCACTACTCTCCAAAACTGTGATGTAAACTGCGTGCTAAGAGTTGTTCCTAAACCTTCGAATCACTATTCCACCTTACCACGCACATACCCGGGGGTGATCCCATGTCACCATATTCTATATAGGTCTGACAACACAACATAACAGAAAATCATTAATTTAACCTTAGCCCAAAAATATTGGAGCCCCATTTCTAACACCCAGAATTCTTTTCAAGATCCGAATCTCACATCCACACACTGTATAAGTCTGAACAAGTTGTATCAAGCCATAACCATAATCCCAGATATAATCACATAACATACCACACAACTCGCATACTCGCAGCACCATTCCCGATAACAGTAACTACTCAAAACCAACCAAGTACTAGTATAAAACCCCGCATTCAACAAAACCTCTTTCCAAAACCTTTGTACACCGCCGATAATGAAAGAAACATACATGAACTCACAACCATTCACCAGATCAACAGGTCATGGAACTTTCTTCGTTCAACAAGTACCATAGTAAGTTATTTAAGCCGCATTCTAAATTATTCTCCCAAACACACCGTAATCAAACATGATAGTACCCATTCTAGGTTCAGTGACCTTATATTATCAAACACAACTATTCCACAGACATGCTACACCAATATAACTCAAGCCACAAACTGCGCAATCCGTGCACCCAAAAATAGGAAATGTCTCAAAGAAGAGAACCGTTTCGCAAGTTCAATAAGCACCAACACAACCGCAATTCTATGAGCTCATCATACATAGTAGAACCAAGACACATGAATCTAATAATGGTAACCAGCTCTTCTAGAGCTCACATTAACATCACCCGTACGTCATAGTCACAAGCCTCCAGTCCAAGCATATCATACAGGAGCAATCCAACAAGTGCACATGTATATAGTAATTGAAATAAGACTCTTATACTCCTTGACTGGTATAAATATCACGCCATAGAATAGGCATGTGCAAAGTGTGCTATCACAACTCAATTCAGCAAGCTAACGCAGAAATAGCAACTACCATGTTTATTCAGGGAATTAGCCTCTTTGTAACCTCAGGTATATCCCAGGTAGTTCTCAACAAAGGTACGGATACGAGAAATGCTGTAACTTTATGCTTAACAATCAACTCTAGACATATCATAGCCTAGGCATTCTTCCGAGCACGAATAATTGCCATGGTGATCGCACATGGGCTCAAAACCCATACATATGTGCACTCATAACGTGTAGCTATCAAAAATAATTAGCGCAACTAGTGCCTCCACAAAGTTTAAATAAAACACTCACCTCAAACAGGCCGCAAACCTGAAACAATATGCTTCGAAGAACTCCTAGTCTCCAAATTCATAGAACACATGAACCACCATAACTGATCCCAACTCCAGCACTCGAATGACTAACACATTTTTCATACACGATCATCCCACGAGGAATACTTTCATAATTCTTCTGTGCCACATAGCAATCATTTGAATATTAGCAGTCTATCAACCAGGTGAGTACCGCAATACCAATGAACATCCGTAAATCAAAACACAATGCGCACCCTTCTCAGGGATTACCGAGCAGTTATAAAATTCATCTAAATATATAAAACTGACCATTATGTCCAGAATTTGTGACCTTCCCTTCAAGAATGAACTGCCACCTTGTATATGTAAATCTTAATCCCGCACAACACAACACATCTATCATGCCATCACGTGACAAGCACAAGAATCTCATTATCAACTTTGAGTCACTAGCAAATTACATACGTGGCTAGTTAGAAACCTTCATCTTGCTTCCTTCTAGGAGGAAATAACAATACACAACACGTTCCCCACACTGGTAGAAATTATCCGGTTCAAACCATGGTAGAATCCATAAAGATCACTTTGAAATCCATTTGATCTTAATCAAGCTATCAGAACTAAATTTCTCTAACTCGTCCAAGCCACGCAGGTCATCAAACCCAAGAATATTGCCACCAAAACATCTGTAGAGCCTCACCACATCATAAACCCTCAAGTTGACACTTCTCCTTGTCAGAATACTACCATCCTTACCCAATGCTCACTACAAGACATCCTAACATAAAACGACACCGCTCTAAGGCCCATAAGCTACTGTACTCTTCTTAAGCACCCCCATAAGTACCACAACCAAAACGCCCACTCTGAAAATACCTTATCTAAATTTAAAATTGTTCATTTTTTACCTTTCTTGCACTAAAATGTAGAATCCATAGTCATACAGAATTACCGTAAGTCCCGGCACCATCTAGTGTAAATAACCGATTCTGGTGATATACAAATTTCGAAATTTTTTCAATTGACACATATACATTTTGAATCCATTAGAACCCTTTCGAAAGTCACCCACTATGCTCAAATCTAAATTGCACCGCCCAAACGGGCCAAACGACACAAGCCTCATTAGCACAACAACCCCCAAAGAAGTAACCCTGCCTTAACACCACCAATCAAATTCATACTTTGTGCGCACTTCATCTTTCAAAATAACAACTTAATAACTCCATGATTTTCATATCTTTCATAAAGTGCAATGTAACCCGTATTCAGGAATTTCCTTACCCGAGCCATCCTCGATCTCAACCTCTATAAGTCATAACTAATACACAAGTATGTCTCAGACCAAAACCAACACGACACATAATTGTCCGCTATATAATAAAACATCTGATAACTCATCATACCCACACTCTACTATTGTCATAATCCCACAGACAATTCAACGAAAATGCTTCACGAGCTCAGGTAACACAAACCATAAAGTACTTCAATCATCCGCTAATCTCGCATTTATTCTCTTGACAGTCAAGTCAACTTTTTCACCCAGATTCAAATTCAAATCTCAACATTATAAGGAACACACCTACATAGATTACTCTGCATGAGATTACCCCCTGCTTAGCCTCAAATTGACATCTTGTTATACCCTTTCACAGCCACAATTACTACGCGATCACTTAATCTTCCTGAGTCCAAACTCATTAACAAGACATGGGAATTTAATTTGTTCCACAATTAAACAACGTTAAAGATCCTTCAATACACTCACAACTCGAGACTATACATCAAATCAAGACCGAATTCAAATACCCCATAGAAAATTCTTGAGTCACAAGTAAATTTTATTCGTCACATTCAACCCATCTGAACACATCCCGCAGTCACATCATACTTATCTTATAGCCATTCGACCGCTCATCGCCATAATTTTCCACTCATAGAGACACTACCGGTCGCATAAGTCCAAACACATAAGTTCTCACAACCAAAACTACCGAGCTTAAACTGCGGTCTAACCTTGGACTCAAGTCCTCCATACTGGACCATCACCAAAACACAGAATAATCATCTCGAACCTCGTTCATGGAATCCCAATCTGGTGATGCACAGACGATACCGAGTGTTCACATGCGCACACGAATATGTGGAAGGGATTCAAAGAGTTATGTTTCAAGCTGAATCAATGTCGCACGATAGAATACAAGAAAGTGAAATTTCCTAAGGATTCGGTAGCCTCTCAAAGATAAGTACAGACGTCTCCGTACCGATCCGCAAGACTCTACTAAACCTGCTCATGACTCATGAGACCTATGTAACCTGGCTCTGATACCAACTTGTCACAACCCAAAATCTCACCCATCATGATGGCGCCTATCTCCTTACCAGGCTAGCCGACAATCTTAATAAACCACATAAATTTTAAATTTGAAAACACAATAATTAAATTCAGCGGAAGAAATTTCACAAGTACAAATATAAACACTCCCAAAACTCGGTGTCACTGAGTTCATGAGCATCTAAATGATAACAAAGTCGGACTGCTAAAAACACTGTCTGAAAATGTAGAACAGTAGAAAAACTGAAAGGGAAGAGAGTCAAGGTCTACGGACGCCAAGCAGCTACCTCGATAATCTCCAATAGATAAAACTCTGAGAACTAGCAACCGCCATGTCCAGAAGTACCTGGATCTGCACACGAGGTGCAGGGTGTAGTGTGAGTACAACCAACTCAGCAAGTAACAATACTAAATAACGAACTGAAAGTAGTGATGAGCTTCACAACAGAGTCCAATTACAGTAATTTCCAACATAATAAAGTAGGCATGCTTTCAAGTTCAACAATTAAGGCCAAAACAGTAATTTCATGTCAAGTTCAACTGAAACATAAGATAATATCTATCAGAAATTTTCAAGACAGTGATATATGACAACTGAAGTGCCACAATAATGAAATCAAATGCATCCTTTCAGGACCACAGTTACTCAGCCATTCCATTCACTCAGCACTCAACACTCAATACTCGCACTTAGTAGGTACCTGTGCTCACTGGGGGTGTGTACAGACTCCGAAGGGGCTCCTTTTGGCCAAGCGCTATAATTCGCATGAACAACTCACGTGCAACACAGACAACTCACGTGCTATAGTATCAATATCTGGATTCGCACGGACAAGTCACGTGCTGCACGGACAAGTCACGTGCTATAATATAATATCTGGATCCGCACGGACAACTCAATGCTATAATATAATATTTGGATCCGCACGGACAAATCACGTGCTATAATATAATATCTGGATCCGCACAGGTAACTCACGTGCTATAATATAATATCTGGATCCGGCCTTCGGCCTCACTCAGTCGTAAGTCTCTCCAGTCTCTTGGGCTCTCAATAATCATGAAAAATCAGCCCAAACAACAATGATATGATGCATCAATAATGAACAATAGAGACTAAGATAAAATAAACAAGTAAACTATGACTGAGTACAAAATAATAATTTAACAGATAATCCAACATGTACACAACCTTTATGGGTCCTTACAGTGCCAACACATAATCTAAACATGATTTGTGGTTCAATTTATCTACTACATGGAGACTGTACAGATAACAACAGATTATTAAACTACACAGTTCCATATAATTTGACCAAGTCACAATTCCTACGGTGCACGCCCACACGCCCATCACATAACATGTGCGTCACCTCAAAACCGATCACATAATACAAAATTCGGGGTTTCATACCCTCAGGACCAAATTTAGAACTGTTACTTATCTCAAACCGTAAAATTCTTTATTATGCAATGCCTTTGCCTTGCGAATCGGCCTTCAAACGCCTCGAATCTAGCCATAAATAATCCGATTTAGTAAATAAAAATTATAGGAATTAATTCCAAATAAAAATATAAATTTTCCATCACAAAATCTGAAATTTCACCCAAAAATCGCCCATGGGGCCACGTCTCGGAACCCGACAAGAGTTACAATATCCGAAAACCCATTCAACCACGAGTCTAACCATACCAATTTTACCAAAATCCGACCTCAACTCGACCTTCAAATCTTTAAATCTTATTTTCAAATCCCTAAGTTCAAATCCCCGATTTAACCTCAAAAACATGTAATCTAGTTGGATTATTCAATGATAATTCAATATTATGGAGTAAAAATGATCACAAGTGACTTACCTTAAGATTTCCCGTGATTGTTTGCTCACAAATCACCTCACCCGCTTTTGGAAATGTCAAAAATGACAAACTCGGACTCCTCTGTTTTTAGCATTCTGTCCAGGCTTCTCGCACCTGTGACCCTCTATACGCACCTGCAGAACCGCTTCTGTGGAAGCCACTTATTTCGCCCAATTCCACACCTACGCTCGAAATCCCACACATGCGGGTGCGCTTCTGCGAACCCCTCACCGCACATGCGACCTTCGTCCTCCCCAGCCTTGGCCGCTTCTGCAATGGATATTTCAAGGTAGTTGCCGGCGTTTCGCAGACCTTATCTCTCCTTCCCTATCTTTCCGCTTATTGTATTTAGTTTCAGACTATATTAGACAGTGTTTTCTAGACTTGTGATGTATAGATGCTCATGTACTCTGTGACACCCCGATAGTTGGGAACTTCGGCGTTGTGTTTTGGTTTTTATCGCGTTTTATGAGAACTTTCATTTTTTAAAACTATTTTAATTATTTTCTGTTAAAAGTGTTGGGAGTATTTTGAAATGTTGGCTTGACTAGTATTATGATAGGCGCCACCACGACATGTTAGGATTTTGGGTCGTGACACAAATACACTACTAACTAATGTAATTAATTATTTATAAAATACTTTATTTTCTTAAATTATAACATTAGTTTGAATTATAATAATCTAATTAATCAAAATTTGGGAAGTAATTCATAAATTAATTATAAAACCTCTATGGTGTATTTTTAAAATATTTTAATAGTAGTATATTTGTAATTACATAATACTAATACTAGGTTATTAATTTCGAAGCTAATACTTAATTAATTTGTAAAAATAGGTAATTATTGATATAAAATACTTTCAAAATATTCATTGTAAATATTTAAGTATAAATTAATTAATTTTAAAAGGGAGGGTCAAAATTGGCCGTCAACAGCACATGTTGCACCATTTGCACTTGTTCTTGAGAGAGCTTTCCAGCCTGATTGGCTATCTTTGCTATATCAACTCTCAACGATGTGAAGTCATCTATTTCAATCTTACCACTTGTCTTAGGCCTGATTTCTCTACTTGGTTCTCCTTCTCCTTTCCAATTCTGATCATTAGCAGTAAAGTTGTTCAACAAGGCTTGGATTTCACCGTATGGTTTCTCCATGCACATAGCTCTGCAAACAGAATCTACGTACATCTTGGAGGCTTCATCTAAACCATCCACAAAAGTGTAACCTAAAACTTTATCTGCCCTACCGTAGTGTGGCCAGTCTCTGAGTATCTTCTTAAATCTCTCCCAAACTTGGCGAAGAGTTTCGTCTTCCTTTTGTTGGAATCCACAAATGTGGCTCCTTAGAGATTTTATCTTTCGGGAGAGGAATAATTTAATCAAGAATTTTTGTGCTAGATCATCCCATGTTCTGATTGAATTTGCAGACTCATTTTGTAACCATTCCTTTGCTTTCCCCAATAGTGAAAAGGGAAATAATGTCAATCTGACGTAATCAGAAGAGACATTTGATAATTTGTAGGTATATGTGATCTCCAAAACATTCTGAATATGCCTTTGTGGATCCTCATGTGGAAATCACGCATATTGACCTTGGAATTGTATGAGTTGCACCGTGTATTATTTTAGCTCAAAATGGCTGGTGATGGTCGGCTAGACGATGGCTTGTGTCATATTTCCAAGTCTAGATATTGCAGTTGCGATCACTCGTAGTTCTTGATTGTATGCCATCCTTACATATTGTGCAAGTTCCACAATTGCTTGTTGATTTTCGATTTCCTTAACATGTGTTGCTACTCTTGCAACTACTTCAGCTTCTTTTGCTTCTTTTGTTGCTTTTTTTATTTTTGTAGAAGAGTCTCTCGTGTTCATTCTCAAAGGGTTCAAGTTTATATTTACGCTCATCTTTCTTCCCTGACATTCACTTCACAAGTACCTGAGATAGATCTGGTAAATCAATCAAATCAAAACTTGAATAGAAAACTTATAAAAATTAACTCAATTAAGCAATCAATTGCTAAGTCCCCCGCCAAATATTTGTTGGTTCCCCAAGTACACCCAAGTATACGTAGTCGTCAAGTAATAAAGTGAATTGAAAGTCCGATGTCGAACCCACAGAGACTCAAAATAATTGTTAACTAAGCTAACTAAATTAATTAACTATCCAATATAATCAAAAGTGATGGTTTTTTCTACTAAGACTACTATTGCAAAATTTAAACAAGTAAACAACCAATATAATAAGAAGCAAGCTATTGTGGTTGAATTTTAATCAAAGGAGATGGAAATTCGAGGTTTGTGGTTGGTTTATTAATTCTATTGAGTTCGCAATTACACCTGTTAATCTGAATTGTCACGACCCAAAATCTCACCCGTCGTGATGGCGCCTATCTCAATACTAGGCAAGCCGAAAATTTCAATAAACCACAATTTCTCTCAAGATTAAAAATATAATATTTAAATACAATACAAACACTCCCCAAAACCTGGTTTCACTGAGTACATGAGCATCTAATATGAATACAAGTCTGGAAAATATAGTCTATAATAGTTTGAGACCAAATATAGTGAACAAAGAGATAGAGAAGGAGAGACAAGGTCTGTGGAACACGGTAGCTACCTCAAAATCTACTGAAAATCAACCGCGCGGGAGGATTAACACCCGCTATATCCGGGAACACCTGGATCTGCACACGAAGTACAGGGTGTAGTATGAGTACAACTAACTCAGCAAGTAACAATAATAAATAAGGGACTGAAGATAGTAATGAGCTATACAGTTATGGTTCATTTCCAGTAATTCCAGCAAAAGAATAGACATGCTATCAAATCTGGCAGTTTAATGTCAAATCAATTTTTATACAGTTCATGTTCATGTAATCCGTATATCAACAATCTTTTAGAGATTTCACAACAATGACAGATAGCAACTAAGTGCAACAAAAATTGGAAATCAAGTACAACCCCATAGGACAACAATCACTCACTGGGCTCCCAGCCCTCATCACTCCCTAGGCTCCCAGCCCTCATCACTCACTCTCAATGGGTACCCGCGCTCACTAGGGGTGTACAGACTCATGAGGGGCTCCTAGAGCCCAAGCACTATAAGCACGGACAACTCATGTGCTGCACAGAAAACTCACGTGCCATAATATAAATATCTGGATCTGCATGGCCAACTCACGTACAATAATAATATAAGGATCCGCATGGCTAACACATGTGCTGCACAGCTAACTCACGTGCAATAATAAGCCAATAAGGCCTGCTGCAGGCGGGCAGCCCCGATCCATAAAATATCCTCACAATCAGGCCCTCGGCCTCCCTCAGCCATAAATCTCTCCAGTCTCTCGGGCTTTCAATAATCATGAAATCAGCCCAAACAACAATGATATGATGTATCAATAATAATAATAGAGACTGAGATAAAATGTGCAAGTAAAAGCTGAGACTGAGTACATATAGCATTTAACAGGCAATTCAACAAGTACGTGACCTCTGTGAGTCCCAACAGTACTATCGCATAGCCTAAGCATGATTTCTAATATGATTTACAGCCAAATTATATCAACACATAGAGAGCATATAGCTAACAACAAATTATTCAACTTTACAGTTTCCCGGGACGAACCAAGTCATAATCCCCTCGGTGCACGCCCACACGCCCGTCACCTAGCATGTGCGTCATCTCCAAAATAATCACATGATACCAAAATTCGGGGTTTAATACCCTCAGGACCAGATTTAAAACTATTATTTACTTCAAGCCGCGAAATTCGTATTCTACAATGTCCTTTTCTCGTGAATTGGTCTCCAAACGCCTCGAATCTGGTCATAAATAATTCGTTTCAGTCAATAAAATTCATTGGAATTAATTCCATAAGAAAATAATGATTTTCCATAAAAATTCCAAAACTAGCTCAAAAATGGCTTGTGGGGCCCACGTCTTGGAACCCGACAAAAGTTACAAAATCCGAAAGCTCATTCCACCCGAGTCTAACCATACTAATTTTACCAAAATCCGACATCAACTCGACCTCCAAGTCATCAAATCTTATTTCAAATCCCTAAGTTCAAAACCCCCGATTTACACCTCAAAAACATGTAATCTAGTCGGATTATTCTATGATAATTCAATATTATGGAGTAGAAATGATCACAAGGGACTTACCTCAAGTTTTCCCGTGAAAACCTTGCTCAAAATCGCCCAACCCGAGCTTGAAATGCCCAAAAATGGCAAAAGCTCGGAACCCCCCTGTTTTTGTACTGCCCAGCACCTGCGGCAACTTGGTCACTTCTGCGCCAACCGCATGTGTGGAAAACGTCCCGTATCTGCGCCTTTGCCCGCATCTGCGCGCCTATTTGCGCTACTGCGCAGGCCGCTTCTACGCGCGTTCCTCTGCATCTGCGCTAACGCAGGTATGTAATTTCCCTCGCACCTCCGACCACTGCCCCCATAGTCCATTTACGCATATGTGCTTGCCAGGCTCACTTCTGCGAGCTCGCACCTGCGATGAAATTTCCGCAGGTGCGATTGCAGCATAGGGCAGAAACTTCAGCTATTTCTTCTAAGTCCGAATTTGATCCGTTAACCATCCGAGACTCACCCGAGGCCCCCGGGACCTCAACCAAATGTACCAACAAGTCCTAAAATATCATACGAACTTAGTCGAGCCTTCAAATCACATCCAACAACACTAAAACACAAATCACACATATATTCAAGCCTAATGAACTTTGAAATTTTCAATTTCTACAAACGACTTCGGAACCTATCAAATCACGTCTGATTGACCTCAAATTTTACACACAAGTCATAAATCAATTACAAGACATAATTTGAGCAGTAAATGGGGGAACGAGGTTATAATATTCAAAATGACCGGCCGGGACGTTACATGAATTATCTATGATTGCTAGTTGACTTGATCGTTTATAGAAATAGCATGTTCCCACCGTACTATCTGTATGTCTGTAATATATCAATCATATATTTCTATGGTATTGAATCTATCATGAACGAATGCAGTACGACATTCAACGAAGCAAGATTGTTAGGTATATTTCTATAGTAACCGCAAAATATTTTTTCGAGCCACAGGTTTAGAAATAAGCTCTCTTTAATTTTACTCTAATATAAATATGACTTTTCCAAGTATAGAAAAGATGGTTGGGTGAATCGGTAGCTATAACAATTCACCAGTTAAAATTAGAATTAAAAAATTAACCACATGATCATAATTCGAATTAACAATGATGTAATTATATTCATGACAATTACAACACTAGAAAAAGAGTGCTTAGCCACTCACATTTATAGTAAAAATATCCAAGTATTTTGCATAAATAAATTACAAAGAAAAGATGAAGGAATGAAGAACTCTATGATTTTTCTCCTCCAAAAGTTGTTACACGTGATGTTCTAGCCTCCAAATAATGTCCAACCACCAAAACGTAGGTTTAGACCCCCTTTTATACGTGTTGGGAGCGTGTAGGATCGAAACCACCAAGTCTCAACCGAATTAGGACAAAATTCCCACTAAGGCACCATGGGAGGCGCCTGGCGCCAAGCTGGGTGCCAAACTTTGTATTGTGCTACCAATGGCGTCGTAGGAGGTGCCTAGCACAAACCTAGGCGCCAAAATGTTCCATTTTTTGTACTCTGCAGCCGTTGCAGTTTTGAAAGGGGCTAGGTTCCAAACTAGATGCCAAAGTCATTCAAAATTTTCCATTTTTTGTAATCTGCGGACGTTTGGCTTCAATTTTCTCACAATTTCTCCAAATTACTTTATATTGACTCCTACACATATAAGTACCATTATTAAGTTCGAGTCATAAATATTCACAATAAAGTTAACAAGATCGAGGCATAATGTAACGTAAATTACATACAAAAATATGAATTTTTAGCCAAACGTCATAGCATTAATAAAATATACATTTTGAAACCACAATTAACACAAAAATTATATGTGAAATTATAATAGATTGCATATGTAGAAAATAAATTGCGTCGAAAAAATAAAATCAAAACCGAAAAATATTACAATAATCGTACTATTTTATTTCAAACAATATATGAGTGTACAATCTCTATGAATTCTCTTATTCTACTTTTCAACAGTAAATAAAAGAGTCTTCGAGCTTAATCTTGAATTTTATTTTATTTTAATCCAAGTGCTTGAGGCCTGATTTTGATCTTGACGTATTTTTTAATCCAAGGGCTTGCAGCTTGTTCTTGAATCTTCGTCTTGATTTTTTAATCCTTAGAATACTTTAATGCTTGTAGCTTTTAGAGAAATCTGCAACATTCCACGGGCTCTCTCTTGCTTCTTGTTATAATTTCTGGTGTCTTTCTGAGTTATGAATACCCCTATTTATAGTTGTGGGAGGGAAGAGTTATGATAAGAACAAATTCTTTCCAACCAATCAAATTAAAGTATGACCTGGCCGCATTTGATTGGCCAGAATATGTCACTTGCACACGCGGTTTCATTGGCCTTTTGATTTGGCTTGACATGCACTGTAATTTTGACTCGTGGCACGATCCTATTGGTTTTTTTGTTTGACTTGGCGTGCCACATCATTTGATACGTGGCACCAAACTGGGCCTCTTGGAATATGACTTATTGGGCCTTTTGAGGAATGTACACAATCTCGAATTGTTGAAATTGGAGGTACCATCTTGCTAGTCGATCGCTCAAGACAGGTTTTGACATTACAAACTTGATGGGATATTCCCTAGAAACAAGGCGAACGACATGATCTTGAAAGTAGTGCTTCAACTTTTGAATTGAGAAGACTAGTGCCAAACATAACTTTTTGATTGGCGAATAATTCAGCTCATTTGGTGTCATCATCCTACTCAAGTAGTAAAGGGAGTTTTCTTTCCCTTCACTATTTTTTTTGGGCCAACAGTGCTCCAACAGACCTATCTTGTGTCAAACGTATAGTATCAACGGCTTTCCAGGTATAGGGGATGCCAAAACTGGAGGCTTCATCAAGTAAGTTTTAATACTTTCAAAGGCATTGTTACAAGCTTGGTCCCACTTGAAAGAAACACCTTTCTTCATGAGTCGACTGAATGGTTGGCACCTCCCAGCTAGGTTTGAGGTGAATCTCCTAAGGTATTCTAGCTTTCCTTGCAGAATTTTTAATTCATTAATATCCCGAGGCTCAGGCATTTTCAAAATTGCATCTACTTTGGCTTGATTAATTTCGATCCCTCGATGCCGGACAATGAAACCAACGAACTTTCATAAGTAACTCTAAAAGCACATTCAATGGATTCATCCTAAGTTGGTACCTCCGGAGAAACTCAAACACCATTCTTAATTCTTTCAAGTGGTCGCTCTTTCTTGATTTTACCACCAAGTCATCAACATAGCATTCGACATTCTTGTGGAGAAGGTCATCCAAGATATTCTGCATAACTCTTTGGTAAGTAGCACCAGTGTTCTTCAATCTAAAAGGCATTACCTTATAGAAATAAATATCCTTTGGGGTACGGAATGCAGTAAGCTCTTCATCTCTTGGCACCATGCAAATTTGGTTATAGCCCAAAGAACCATCTATGAATGACATTACCTCGTACCCAGTGGTAGCATCAATCATAAGCTCTGGAATAGGAAGCGTAAATTCATCCTTAGGGCATGCATTGTTGAGATCCCTAAAGTCAACACACACTCGAATTTGGCCATTCTTCTTTCTCACTAGAACAATACTTAAAACCCATGTTGGGTATTTAACTTAACGAATGAAGCCAACTTCAATGAGTTTGTTAAATTCACTTTCAATCAAGGGAACCAAATCCGGCTTAAAGTGCCTTTGGGCTTGCTTAACAGGACGAGCGTCATTCTTGACTGCAACGTGATTGACTGCTACTTTAGGGTCCAAGCCAGGCATCTCTTTGTAACTCCAAGAAAAGACATCCTTGAATTCCTTGAGTAACTCGATATAAGTGCTTTCTTCATCGATTACTAGTAAAGTACTTAGGTAAGTGGGCCTTGGTTCTTCATCTGTGCAAAGGTTAACTTCTTTTAAGGCATCAACCGTTGTCTTCGCCCTTTCTTCAATGTAAGGCCCCGTAAAATTTTACAAAGGAAAAATAATGTTTGATGGTGGCGGACTAGTCTTGTGTGTTTGAGGATTGTAGAAATTCAAGCTCGCCGCGGCTCAAATTTTTTGGGTTGAACAATGCACTGAAAAGTAAAGAAAAATTTTTGGCAGTGAAATGCATTTTTGCGGTCCATTATGCAATCGCAGAATCACTCTGCGGGCCGCATAATGGCCGCAGAAGTGAGGCAGGAGAGGGTCAGTTTGGATGCAATTATGCGGTCGACTATATGACCGCATAACTGTTCTACGATTCATTATGCGACCGCAGAATAGGTCTACAGGCTGCATAGTGACCGCAGACACAGAGATCTTTGCCAGTTTTGGACACTAATAATGCGACCGATATGCGGTCCGCATATCGATTATGCGATCGCAGACCTTATTCAGGAGCTCCATATTGAATTTTTAAAACCCGACCCTACTTCCTTAAATACATCATTTGCCCTATTTTGAGCTAAAATCTGACATTTTAGAGTGAGAGAGAGTGCCCTAGAGTGAGAAGGTGTTCTTCAATTCTTGCTCAAGTTTTTGAAGATTAAGAAGGTAAACTCACAAGGTTTTCATACTAGAGGTAAGAATCTACACCATAACCCTCAATTTCGAATTTTGTCTATAAATGGGCAGTTAGTAAGATAATGTTTGGGCATGAGAGTTGTTTATTTTACATGAATGTATTATCAAAAGGTGTAGGAAGATTGTTGAGCTAAAAATGGTAAAGATTGGATTGTGGGATGATGGAATCCTCCATAAAATGACCTTGAAACCTTAATGCACACCTTGTATTTGATAAAATGCTCAAATGAGCTACAACCATGAGCATCTTCCTAATTTTGGTTCAATTTGTTATATTTCTACAATAGATTGAAGTTGCAAAGAATTTCGGAATATTTTAAAGTTTAAGGAGGCTCCATTGAGGTATGTTGGCTAAACTCTTCTCTTAGAATTGAATCCCACGATATTCATGTAAATTATGTAAGTCCCGAGTGGTTCATTACAAAATTGGCTATTCTTAGTAAGATTGGGTTGAGAGTTATATGTTCAATAAGTATACTAAATGCTTTATTCATGTTATGTTATCAATTGAGGATGTGCTCAACTATGGGTTGTGCATTAATAATGTTTCTACTTCTAATCAAGTTCAAACGAAGGTTATTATGCCAAATTTTATGAAATATCTATATGTGCCTTAGACTCTTAATTGCTCACATGTGTACTACACACCTTGAATTGAATTGTTGTTGTTGGTAATGATGACGTTGATGTTTGAAAGTGAAAAGGTGAGAATGAAATACTAAATACGGCCAACGTGCCAAGAATGATTATATAATTATGGCCATTAGTGCAAATGAAATGTAAAGAGGTGAAAGAAGTATGAAATGTGATCGGGTCGTGATCGGACACCATGTCGCACACATGGTGGTGATTGTGCTGGAAATTGTAATTGAAATAATGATTGTGGTCGATGTCCCTAATGGATAGCCTAGCCGATCGGGTCATGATCGGATTCCGTGTTAAAGACGGTGTTGTTGATATTGAGAGTAATTGTGGTTGATGTCTCTAATGAGATAGCATAGCCGATCGGGTCATGATCGAAATTCGTGCTAAGAGTACGGTAGTACTGGTATTGTGAATAATGGTATTGTGGACAATGGTATATCGATACTAAAAATCTCCCAATGTGAGATATGTAAATTAATTGAAACACTGTCTTGATCCTAAATTGAGGTTTGATGTTGATTAAAGCTTCTATTAACATTATGATAATCTTGTTTATATTATTTGTCATTCTATTGAGAGGGTGTTTAGTTATACATACTAGTGCTATTCGACAGTACTAACGTCCATGTTGCCGGGGGCGCTGTATCTTTAAATGGATGCAGGTGGCTCCACAATAAGAGTTATTGATCAGTGATAGCAGCACACCTTCTTCCCAGCTAACTTGGTGAGCCCAACTTCATCCCGGGGTCATGAATCTTTTGTACTTTGTGTATTCTATTTGAGGTATAGCCAGGGCCTTGTTGCCGGCATTATCATTGTACTCTTCTTTATCTATAGAGGCTCCGTAGACATAGTGTGGGTTTTGTATTGGTGCTGGGAAAGTCAAATATGTTATGTTGTGGTTGTATTACTTATCCATTTGAGACTTTAAAAATGATGAAACTATTGGTAATGAATTGGTATTGTAGACAAGAACACCTTTTTGTCTAATTAATGAAAATACGTATTATCTACATTCGTGGATGAGTTTGGGGAGGAGGAAATCTAACAGGCTTGCTTGGTCGTGTTCACTCGGTTGAGCGCCAGTCGCGCTCCTCGGTTTTGGGGCGTGACAAACTTGGTATCAGAGCCTAAGGTTTTAAAGTATCCTAGGATGTCTCAGATCCATGTCTAGTAGAGTCTTTTTTATCGGTGTGTTGTCGAGCACATCAATAATTAGGATGCTACATGGACATTTAGGAACAATACCCTTCTTTCATGTTCTCAATCGTACGATAAAGGTGATGGTAAGATTGTTCCTCCTTTAACTCGTGCTTTACATTAACTTTCAATACATGACACCTAAGAAGAAGGCAAGAACTGGTCAAAAAGCCAATGTCACCCCAGAAGTGACAGTTGACCCTATAATTTATGATGCGGGTGAGCACCTGAGGAGTGAGAATATTCTTCCAGTCACAACACTGCCTGAATCTACTACAACTGATCAGACCGCACCTGTGCCTACACCTACTGAGGGTGCAACGGTCCCTCCAACTGATATACTAGTTCCAGCTTCCGATTCTGGTATTTCTGATATTGATCTTAGGGGAGCCATACAGATGTTGGCTTAGATAGTGGTATCCCAGTCCCAGAGATCAAATATTGCACCCACTTCTTCCATTCAGCCAGGGAATTCTACTAGTTCCAAGTTGAACAGGTTCCTCCAGTTGGATCCTCCAGTGTTCACGGGTACTAACCCAGAGGAGGATCCCCAGGACTTCATTGATGAGATGCACAAGACTCTTCGAGTTATGCATGTTACTGAGATAAAGGCAGTGTAATTGGCCTCCTACCACCTGAAAGAGGTGGCATATTCTTGGTTCGAACTATGGGAGGAGTCTCGTGAATAAGGGAGCCCTCCGGCGAGGTAGGGTGAGTTTGCCGAAGCCTTCATTGATCATTTCTTTCCTGCCGAGACTAAGGCAGCCCGTGCTACTGAGTTTGAGAACATGAGGTAGCATGAGTGTGTGGGATTACCATATAAGATTCGCGTACCTGTCTAAGTATGCTATTTACATGCTGCCCAATATAGAGGCTAGAGTGTGCCGATTTGTACAGGGCCTTAGTCCCTTGGTAATTAATGAGGCCGCTACAGCAGCCTTGAATTCTTATATGAACTATGGAAAGATGGTGGCATTCGCTCAAGCCACAGAGACCCGCAAATTGAGGAACAGAATGGAGCGAGAGGGTAGTAATAAGGCCCGGTCTGCGGGCAACTTTGGTAGTTCTTCTGGTGGTGGAAAGTCAACATTCAGGGGAGGGTCTTCAGGAACATCCCAGTCCTTTTCTCAGTCTTCGGCTAGTGCACTGCCATCAGGGGCCAGTCAGCAGCAGCAGTGGAGCCGTTTTAGGCCCAGTCAGGGCAACATGGGCTCATATCAGCAGGGTCGTCATGGTGGTAGATTCCAGTAGCAGAGGAGGTCCACATACCCTCGTTGTGGAAAGATGCACCTAGGAATATGCTACATGGACTTACCCATAAGCTACGGATACGGATTTAGGGGTCACATTCAGAGGGATTGTCGTTCGTCCCGCCAGGGTGCGGGCAAGGGCATGGCACAGCCAGCCAGTTCTGCAGCTACTACATCCGCAGCACCACCCCTAGCTCGAGGCACTCCAACACCCGCAGGGCGTGGTGCAGCTAGGGGTGGAGCACGGAGTTCGGGAGGATCCGGCCCTTTCTATGCTATGAGGGGTCGCCAGAATTCAGAGACTTCTCCAGATGTTGTCACAGGTATATTGACTGTCCAATCTCATGATGTGTATACTCTTATTGATCCAGGTTCTACTTTGTCATATCTCACTCCTTATGTTGCTATGGAATTTGGGATAGAACCGGAACAACTTCATGATCCATTCTCTATACCTACTCTGGTTGGTGAGTCAATTTTAGCCGCGCGGGTTTATAGGGATTGTGTTGTCACGTTGCGTGGTCGGGGTACCATGGCCGATCTCATCGAATTAGGAATGGTTGATTTTGATGTGATAATGGGGATGTACTGGCTTTATTCTTGTTTTGCTAAGCTTAATTGCCGAACCAGGACTGTTAAGTTCGAATTTCCAAACGAGCCAGTTATTGAGTGGAAGGGTGATGATTTAGTGCCGAAGGGTAGATTTATTTCTTACCTTAAGGCCACGAAAATGATCAACAAGGAGTGTATTTACCATTTGGTCCGGTTTACAAACACCGATGCTGAGGCACCTACACTTGAGTCTGTGCCTGTTGTGAATGAATTTCCGGGAGTCTTTCCGGAAGATCTGCCTGGGATCCCACCAGACATGGAGATTGATTTTGGGATTGATGTGATGCCAGACACGCATCCTATATCTATTCCGCCCTATAGAATGGCACCGGCAGAATTGAAGGAACTAAAGGAGCAACTGAAGGACTTGTTAGAAAAGGGTTTCATCCGATCGAGTGTGTTGCCTTGGGGCACACCGGTCATTTTTGTAAGGAAGAAAGATGGGTCACTGAGAATGTGTATTAACTATTGGCAGCTTAACAAGGTCACAATCAAGAATAAGTACCCACTGCTAAGGATACACGGCTTGTTTGATCAATTGCAAGGTGCCAGGTACTTCTCCAAGATTGATTTAAGATCCGGATATCACCAATTAAAGATCAGAGAGCGGGAAATTCCGAAAATAGCTTTTAGGACCAGGTATGGGAATTTTGAGTTTCTAGTGATGTCTTTTGGGCTAACAAATGCCCCAGCAGCCTTCATGGATCTTATGAATCGAGTTTTTAAGCCATTCCTCGACTCTTTTGTGATAGTGTTTATTGACGATATTCTTGTATATTCACGAAGTCGGGAAGATCATGCTGATCATCTCAGGGTAGCTCTACAAACCCTATATCAGCACAAGTTATATACAAAGTTTTTACAATGTGAATTTTGGCTTGAATCGGTCACATTCTTGGGTCATGTTGTCTCTAGTGAGGGGACTAAGGTTGATCCTCAGAAAATTGTAGCTGTGAAGAATTGGCCAAGGCCTACAACTCCAATAGAGATTCGCAGTTTCTTAGGCTTAGCTGGATATTACAGAAAGTTTGTGGAGGGGTTTTCTACTCTTGCCTCTCCATTGACTAAATTGACACAGAAGGCAATTAAGTTCCAAAGGTCAGATGTTTGTGAAAAGAGTTTTCAGGAGTTGAAAGCAAGATTGACTACGGCACTGGTGTTGACTCTGCCAGAGGGTATAGATGGATTTGTGGTATATTGTGATACTTCAAGAATCGGGCTTGAATATGTATTAATGCAACATGGCAAGGTTATAGCTTATGCTTCTAGGCAACTCAAGAATCATGAAAAGAACTATCCAACACATGATTTAGAACTTGCGGCAGTGGTATTTGTATTGAAAATTTGGCGTCATTATTTATATGGGGTCCATGTGGATATATTCACAGACCATAAGAGCCTTCAATATATTTTCAAGCAGAAGGAATTGAATCTGAGGCAGAGAACATGGCTTAAGTTACTTAAGGACTACGACATTGATATTTTATATCATCCGAGAAAGGCCAATGTTGTGGCAGAGGCTCTTAGCTGGAAATCCATGGGTAGTTTGGCTCACTTGGAGGCATATAAAAGGCCATTGGCCAAGGAAGTTCACCGATTGGCTAGTTTGGGAGTTCGTCTTACGGACTCTAGTGAAGGAGGGGTAATTGTGCAAAATAGGGCTGAATCATCGCTTGTAGTGGAAGTCAAAAAGAAGCAATACAACGATCCGTTGTTGGTGCAATTAAAAGAGGGGATTCATAAACATAAGACCATGGCCTTTTCTCTTGGCATGGATGATGGTACACTAAGGTACCAAGGGCGACTATGTGTTCCAAACGTGGATGGTCTCCGTGAAAGAATTATGACTGAAGCTCACACTTCTAGGTATTCCGTGCACCCAGGTTCTACGAAAATGTATCATGATCTTAAGGAAATTTATTGGTGGAATGATATGAAGAGGAATGTATCGAAATTTGTGGCAAAGTGTACAAATTGTCAGCAAGTAAAGGCCGAACACCAAAGGCCCGGTGGGTTGGCACAGAACATAGAAATTCCAATGTGGAAGTGGGAAATGATCAATATGGACTTTGTGGTAGGATTACCGCGCACTCCGTGCAAGTTTGCCTCAATTTGGGTGATTGTGGATTGACTCACGAAATTAGCACACTTCTTACCGGTTAAGGCTACCGATACAGTGGAGCAGTATGCTCAGTTGTATATCAAAGAAATAGTCAAGTTGCATGGTACCCCAATTTCCATCATTTCTGATCGGGGAGCACAATTCACTGCTAATTTTTGGAAGAAATTTCAGCAAGGTTTGGGCACTCAGGTGAATCTTAGTACAACCTTTCACCCGCAGACTGACGGGCAGGTAGAGCGGACTATTCAGACGTTTGAGGATATGTTACGCGCTTGTGTTCTAGACTTCAAAGGTAGCTGGGATGATCATTTACCACTCATAGAATTTGCACACAACAATAGCTATCATGCTAGCATTCGGATGGCACTGCTCGAGGCTTTATATGGTAGGAGATGTAGATCTCCCATTGGGTGGTTCAAAATTGGGAAGCAGAGTTGATACGACCAGACCTCGTACATCATGCCATGAAAAAAGTTAAAATCATTAAGGAGCGGTTGAAGACTGCTCAGAGTCGTCAGAAATCCTATTCGGATATTCGTCGTAGGGATTTGGAGTTCAAAGAAGATGATTGGGTATTCTTGAAAGTTTCCCCCATAAAGGGTGTAATGCGATTTGGTAAGAAAAGGAAATTGAGTCTGAGGTATGTCGGACCGTACAAAATCATTCAGAGGATCGATGAGGTGGCGTACAAGCTTGAGCTATCACCTGAGATGTCATTAATACACCCGGTGTTTCATGTGTCTATGTTGAAGAAAGTAGTTGGAGATCCGATACTCATTGTTCTGGTTGAGACTATTGAGGTTAATGAGGAATTGACTTATGAAGAAATTCCAGTTTCTATTATTGATTGCCAGGTCCGAAAGTTAAGAAACAAAGAAATTGCATCCGTAAAAGTGTTATGGCGAAACCAACTGGTTGAAGAGGCTACTTGGGAGGCCGAAGAAGAAATGAAGAAAAAGTATCCTTATTTGTTTGAATGACCATGTATTTATAAAGTTGTGATCTAGAAAAAAATTATAAGACTTACTTTCTATGAATTATGTATGATTTGTACATTTGATGTTAAGGGTGTTCCGTTCTGGTAATATAATTGCTTGTGAGGCCACAATTGGTGTTGTTTTGTATTATGTTACGTCGTTGGATTATGTATATGCTGTTAGGATGTGTTTTTGAGGCTCTCTGACAGGTGGATAGGCCTAGTTACAAGGGAAACTCTGGCAAAATTTTTGGACATTTAGGGAGTTAGTCAAATTTGGGGTTGCTGGTGTGTGGTATGAAAGCTGAGTTGCATAAGGTGTTAATAACAGATTTTGACCCTCATTCGAGGATGAATGATCCTAAGTGGGGGAGAATGTAAGGCCCTGTAAAATTTTGCAAAGGAAAAATAATGTTTCATGGTGGCGGACTAGGCTTGCGTGTTTGAGGACCACATAATTGTTCTGCGGTTCATTATGCGACCGCAGAATAGGTCTGCGGGCTGCATAGTGACCGCAGACACAGACAGATCTTTGCCGGTTTTGGACACCAATTATGCGACCGATATGAGGTACGCATATCGATTATGCGATCGCAGACCTTGTTCCGGAGCTCCATTTTTGGATTTTTAAAACTCCACCCTACTTTGTTAAATACACGCTTTGGGCCATTTTTGAGCAAAAATCTGACATTTTAGAGTGAGAGAGAGTTCCCTAGAGAGAGAAGGTGTTCTTCAATAATTGTTCTTCAATTCTTGCTCATATTTTGGAAGATTAAGAAGGGAAACTCATTAGGTCTTCATCCTAGAGGTAAGAATCTATACCCTAACCCTCAATTTCGAATTTTGTCTATAAATGGGTAATTAGCAAGATACGTTTTGGGCATGAGAGTTGTTTATTTTAAATGAATGTATTATCAAAGGGTGTAGGAAGATTGTTGAGCTAAAAATGGTAAAGATTGGGTTGTGGGATGATGGAATCCTCCATAAAAGGACCTTGAAACCTTAATGCACACATAGTGTTTGATAAAATGCTCAAATGAGCTACAACCATGAGCATCTTCCTAATTTTGGTTCAATTTGTTATATTTCTACAATAGATTGAAGTTGCTAAGAATTCCGAAATATTTTAGAGTTTAAGGAAGCTCCATTGAGGTATGTTGGCTAAAATCTTCTCTTAGAATTGACTTCTACGACATTCATGTAAATTATGTAGGCCCCGAGTGGTTCATTATAAAATTGGCTATTTCGAGTAAGATTAGGTTGAGAGTTATATGTTCAATAAGTATCCTAAATGCTTTATTCATGTTATGTTATCAATTGAGGATGTGTTCAAGTATGGGTTGTGCATTAATAATGTTTCGACTTCTAGTCAAGTTCAAACGAAGGCTATTATGCCAAATTTTATGAAATATCTCTATGTGCCTTAGACTCTTAATTGCTCACATATGTACTACACACCTTGAATTGAATTGTTGTTGTTGGTAATGATGACGTTGATGTTTGAAAGTGAAAAGGTGAGCATAAATACTAAATACGGCCAACGTGCCAAGAATGATTATATAATTATGGACATTAGTGCAAATGAAAGGTAAAGAGGTGAAAGAAGTATGAATTGCGATGATTGATATAACAAGGTTGATGTCTCGAATAATACAGCCTAGCAGATCGGGGCGTGATCGGACACCATGCCGCACACGTGGTGGTAATTGTGCTGGAAATTGTAATTGAAATTGTGATTGTGGTCGATGTTCCTAATGGATAGCCTAGCCGATTGGGTCGTGATCGGACTCCGTGCTGAGAGTACGGTGGTACTGGTATTGTGAATAATGGTATTGTGGACAATGGTATATCGATACTAAAAATCTCTCGATGTGAGATATGGAAATTAATTGAAACACTGTCTTGATCCTAAATTGCTGTTTGATGTTGATTAAAGCTTCCATTAACATTATGATAATCTTATTTGTATTATTTGTCATTCTATTGCGAGAGTGTTTAGTTATACATACTAGTGTTATTCGACAGTACTAACGTCCCTTTTGCCAGGGGCGCCGCATCTTTAAATGGATGCAGGTGGTTCCACAACAGGAGATATTGATCAGTGATAGCAGCACACCTTCTTCCCAGCTGACTTGGTGAGCCTCACTTCATCCCGGGGTCATGAATCTTTTGTACTTTGTGTATTCTGTTTGAGGTATAGCCGGGACCTTGTTTTCGGCATTATCAATGTACTCTTCTTTATCTATAGAGGCTGTGTAGACATAGTGTGGGTTGTGTATTGGTGCTGAAAAGTCAAATATGTTATGTTGGGGTTATATTACTTGTCCATTTGAGACTTTAAAAATGATGAAACTATTGGTAATGAATTGATATTGTAGACATGAACACCTTTTTGTCTAATTAATGAAAATACGTATTATCTCCATTCATGGATGAGTATGGGTAGAAGTAAATCTAACATGCTTGCTCGGTCGGGTTCACTCGGTTGAGCACTGATCGCGCTCCTCGGTTTTGGGGCGTGACATTCAAGTTCAGGGGGAGCATCTTTCGCATCCTCATCTCCTTGAGGGTCTCCATCATTGAAAGATATGTGGTAACACCAAGAAAAATCCTCCAATTTCTCGCCAACCTTCATTAGAGATGAAACATATCGCCCGACTTCTACAGTGACGTGATATGAAGAGCCCACGCTCTCTTAATCTTCATCACATTTATTGGTGTAGACCATAGTATATGGATTTATGTTCAGTACCTCATCACACGAAACCATGACTTTCATCTGTCGCCTCATTCTAGAAGGAACCAGACTTTGGAAATCCTTAGAAATCTTTTGTATTTTGGGTGAAGCGGGTGTTCTTGTATTTTGATAATTTCTCTGGAACTTGTTCCCCTTTTTAATGGACCCAATCTCTCGAATACGGAAGTCCTCACAGTTGGTTTTCCAAGTTGATCAAAGACTGAAGGTCTGTTAGAAGCGGCAAATTCATCTTCAACAATGATATAATTATTGCTTGCCCTTCTTATGGAGATGCAAACTGGTGATGGTTGCTTATACCCCAGACCTTTACGTAGTTGCCTTATAGCAGCTTCTGGCAAGAGCTTCCCTAATTTTGATGGCTCATTGGGATTATATCCAACTTTTACAAATAGCCTATAAGTATTAGGATCAAAGACTTCATCTGTACGCTTAATAGGGAGTGCCACATTCTGCGAATGATTTTGGGCCATAAACCTTGCAAGCAGCATAGAGGGAAACTTTACTGCCTCAATTTGTTTGATCGGAAGAGTTAAATCCCTTAGCATATTGGTTTGGAGTTTGGATGATTCTCCCTTATCTTTCTTCTTTTTAGGGACATAGCGGAACGCATGAGATACTTTCTTGCCATAAGACACAATGTTCTCTCCATGATATTTATTTGAGTTAGGGTATACCTCCTTAGCATCAGCCTTGGTTTTGTCGGTAACCACCTCAGCTCTCTTAATGGAAGATTCTTCATTCTTGCCATTCATGGCATCATCAGCTTTTAGCTCCTTCATAATGCAGTTCTTCAAGTAGAACTTTGCATCGTCTTAGTGTGACTCAGCCTTGGTGAATGGTTCGTCATCAGCAACTATCTTCTTCTCGACTTCACCCTCGTAGCATTTCAAACATTGATAGTAGTTAGATGGAATCACTTTATTCTCATGTATCCAAGGCCTTCCACGCAAGAAGTTGTATGAAGTATTTGTATTGATCATATGCAACCATGCACTTGATTGCATATCTTCAATGGTGATTCACAACTTGATCTCACTTATGGCTCTTTTACCCCTTGGTTGAATCCTTGAATCATCACACGACTTTCTGAGAGTTCGTTTATGGGAAGACCAAGTTCTTTCATAATGCGAATTGGCAAGATATTCACTGAGGATCCTCCATCAACCAAAATTTTATTTACCCTTTCATCACGCATATAGCCAACCAGGTATAACGGGTGGTTATGAGGAGTGTCACCTAGTAGAAGATCGTCATTTGTGAACGTAACTTTTTCCTCACAAGTATTAACTTCTTGAGGAATGGACTCGATGAGATTTTCTGAAGATGGTGCCGATGGTAGGTCATCACTCTTTTCTCCCCCTTTGTCAGCATGGAAACAAGAGGCATCAATACCATCATGGGAAATCTTCATGTGGAACCAACTTGATAAGAACTCCTCCAATATCACTGGAAGTCGTTGCTTTTGAGGGTGGTGCACCTCCACTTTCGCTTTCTTCAAATGCTTAACTGGGTTCCGTCTCCTTGGTCTTTTCACTATCATTTTTATTATTGGTTGTTCTATTGATTCTTTTCGTGGGCTCCTTTTGTGGCGCCTACACGAGTCACCAACGTCCAACCTTCATCATCATCATGCTGATCTACTTTGACTTTATTATTCTCCAGTAATTCTTCATCTTTGATTTCTTTTAAACTGCATATCTCATCTAGACTGAATGAGCCAAAGGTGATAGAGACTTGGTTTCCACTTTCCTTCTCATCTTCAAGCACGATCTTCTTTTCACAGGCCAATCCATAACTTTGTCCTTAAAGAAAAAGAATTTCTCAAGAGGAAGACTCACAAGTCGATGATACCATCATGGGAAATCTTTATGTGGAACCAACTTGGTAAGAACTCCTTCAATGTCACTGGAAGTCGTGGCTTTTGAGGGTGGTGCACCTCCACTTTCGCTTTCTTCAAATGCTTAACTGGGTTCCGTCTCCTTGGTCTTTTCACCATCATTTTTATTATTGGTTGTTCTATTGATTCTTTTCGTGGGCTCCTTTTGTGGCGCCTACGCGAGTCACCAACGTCCAACCTTCATCATCATCATGCTGATCTACTTCGACTTTGTTATTCTCCAGTAATTCTTCATCTCTGATTTATTTTAAACTGCACAGCTCATCTAGACTGAATGAGCCAAAGGTGAGAGAGACTTGGTTTGCACTTGCCTTCTCATCTTCAAGCACGATCTTCTTTTCACGGGCCAAGTCCATAACTTTATCCTTAAAGAAAAAGAACTTCTCAAGAGGATGACTCACAAGTCGATGATATTTGCAGTAATTTGGGTCATCAGTTTTCCCAACTTCATTTGGACGCTTCATCCCCGGAAGCTCAATGAGCTTTAATTCGAGAAGCTCTTTAAAAATTGCAGGCACATCAGAATCAAAAAATGGATACTTCTTCTCTTACATTTCTTTTAGAGTCAACTTTCCATTTGTCTTATCTTGAAACGAAGTGGATTTCATACTCTGCTTCTTGCTCACCTTCGTCGTGAACTTCACAGGTGATGTGTTGACATTCATAACTTTTTTGTTTTCAGAATTAGGTACGAACTTGATCCATTTCCTGACTTCTTACTTGTCGTTCCCTTTGCGAGGTTCATAGATGTGCAGCCTTTCATTTCCAGCGGAGGCCATGCTCAACTCCATGTTATGGGCACGAGTCGCAAGTTCTTCAAATGTGCTAGACTTGATACCTTGCAAAATGTAGTGTAGTCTCCAATGAATGCATTGGATGCACATCTCTATGCCATAAGCTTCACTAAGCCTGTATTTGCAGTGGAGGCTTGAATTCCTCCAACGGTTGATAAAGTCGATAACTGGTTCACACTTCCATTGACGAGTATTTGTAAGCTCCACCATGTTCACAGTGCACCTTGTGCTATAAAATCGATTGAGGAACTCTTGCTCTAGTTGATCCCAGCTATTAATAGATCCCGCCTCGAGGTCTGTATACCAATCAAAAGCATTTCTTTTTAGCGAGCGGACAAACTGCTTGATGAGATAATCTCCATAAGTCCCGACATTGTTGCATGTCTCAATGAACTATGCCACGTGTTGCTTTGGATTGCCTTTTCCATCAAACTGTTGAAATTTTGGAAGTTGATAGCCAGCAGACATCTTCAACATATCGATCCTCGCAGTATACGACTTTGCGTATATAAGAGAGGACTTGGTAGAAACTTCATACTTGTTTTTAATAGTTCCTTCAATGAACTCCTTCAGTTGATTGATTGGAATCATCCCTTCAGATAAGACATGGATAGCCTTAGCGGATGCTACTTGTCTTGGGGGAGATTTACTCTTTGGAACCTCTGGGAGCTTACCAGGTGCATGGGTGAATTCTTTTTCCATCAAGATTCCCACAATGTCTGTTAGCTTGTCAATTCTATCATCTTGATTTTGCATGTACTTGGTCAAGCCAGTGATTGCTTCCGTCAAGTTTGCCAACTGCTCTTCCATAGATGAAGCGTTCGTCACCATTGCTTGCATGATTATTGTGGATGATGGGGAGTAGCATGGATTATCACATAGATTGATCCTTGATTGGCTCACGTTCTGCGGTGTAAGTGGAGAGAATCCATTACTCGAAGCATCATCATCTTCCTTCACAACATAGTTCTTGGATCCGGAGAGGTCAAGTAGAGCAAGAGTTTTCTTAATATTTTCAGCAACATCGCTTCCTCCTTCGGGTGCGTTTGTGGAAGATCTTGCTCCTTTTGAGGATGAAGATCCGAAAATAGGGGTTAATGCGGACGACACTTAGAGTTCTTGTTGTCCTAAAGAGATTACCTTGCTCATTGTAGTTGGTCCAAAGCTTCCAAAGGTAATATTGACGATGCTTTCTACATCAGCGTAGAACCTGGAATTAGCAGTCTTGGTGGAAGTTGATCTGGGATTGATTTTCTTTGAAGCCATTTCGATGTTCTTAAACTTTGGTGATTGAAAAATTGAGATGAGAGGTAGAGATTGTCCCACTAGATATGCCAGAATTTGTAGACAATAAATTGCATAGAGAAAATATAATCAAGACCGAAAAATATTGCAATAATCGTACTATTTTATTTCAAACAATATGAGTATACAATCTCTATGAATCCTCTGATTCTACTTTTTAACAGTAAATAAAAGAGTTTTTGAGCTTAATCTTGAATTTTGTTTTATTTTAATCCAAGGGCTTGAGGCCTAATCTTGATCTTGACGTATTTTTTAATCCAAGGGCTTGTAGTTTGTTTTTGAATCTTCGTCTTGATTTTTTAATTCTTAGAACACTTGAATGCTTGTAGCTTTTAGAGAAATCTGCAGCGTTTGATCCACGAGCTCTCCCTTGCTTCTTGTTATAACTTGTGGTGTCCTTTTGAATTATGAAAACCCCTATTTATAGTTGTGGGAGGGAAGAGTTATGATAAGAACAAACTCTTTCGGACCAATCAAATTGAAGTATGACATGGCCATATTTGATTGGCCAAAACATGTCACTTGCACACGTGGCGCGGTTTCATTGACTTTTTGATTTGGCTTGGCATGCCCTGCCATTTTGACACGTGGCACGATCCTATTGGATCTTTTGTTTGACTTGGCGTGCCACGTCATTTGACACGTGGCACCAAACTGGGCCTCTAGGAATATGACATATTGGGCCTAATGAAGTGGGCTTATCATTTGTAGCCCGGTCAATATTTATTAGATTTAAGTAATTAATCTAATTATATTAGCCCAAAATACTTATTTGGACTAGTATATTTAAAATATAATCCAAATTATTTATTGAATTTGAATCCAATAAATTTTACATGGCTACAACATACAAAACCGTTATAATAAAATTTATCAATAGTTGTTTTCTTCATCATTAGTTAGATTATTAGAATACTTGTAGCTCTTTTTTCTTCTATTTTTGTGTCGTATGTCTGTAACTCTATCGATAAACACACTACTTAAAAAGAATCAACATTTATTCAGTTGTATAATTCTAACAATAGAGTAGTTACAAAAAAAGAGTTTTTATCTTCTCTTTTCATTTTACTTTACCTTTTTTAGTGAATTTTTCCAAAAGTCGCTAAATATAGTCATAATAAATACCATTATCAAAATTATATATGATTAATAATCACAATTTCAATTTTTAATATATGTATAATAATTAAATAGTATAGAGATCATAAGTCTTTAATTATGAATAATATTTACATATAAATATAATCACTAATACATTTTGTATTATAATGAAATGAAAGACCTTTATATAGTAAGGAAAGGATAGGGAACTCATGTAACAATATTTGCTTTCTCTTTAAATTAACTGTTGACATGTCTTTCCCATGAGAGGACTTTACCTCAAGAACTTTGTTATTTAAATTCTACAAAAAGGTATGTGACGCTTTAACTTGGAATTATTTTTGGGATGTCTTTTCACTTTTTTTTTTTTGTTTATACATTTGCTTTTAAATTATTTTCTGTGAATGTCCCACAGTATATATTTATTTGTAAATATTGTTTTTTTATTTTTTCTGTATTTACTGCAAATTCACTAGTAATCCAGTAATACAAATAATGACTATCATAACCAAAATGAAATCTCATTGGGAAAATCAAAGGACGGCCATTGTCCATTTGGCTATTTTTGTTGTAAAACTATCAAAGCACCACACGACACGTCGTTTTAAACGACCGCCAGCCTCAAGTCAAACGTGTCTGCTCAGCACCTTGCCTTTCTTGAACATTCTTCTACGCGTCTGCTTACAACAACACCATCTTCTGCAACTTCTCATTTTCTCCAAATTATTATTATTATTCTCTTTTTCGTTTACTCTCTTCATTTTTTCTTCTATAGGAGTTGTGGGCTGATATAAAGATTCATATTAATTTCTTCTCTTCTCCCCTGCCCAGTGCCTGCTGACTTGTTTTGGCATACTGGGTCACTCAAATTATAACAATTGATTCAGCTTCTTCAAGTTTCTTGAAGTTTTAATCACTTTGTTTGGGTCAAAGGAGATTTTTTTTTTCAATCCTTGACTCTGCGACAATGGTTCAGATAAAAGAATTGTATCCTTTAGCGATGAAATTTTAGCATTTTTTATGGTCGCATGTTTAAAATTATGCTATGCTTAGATGATATATTGCATATTGATATTGACATTGAATGATGATAAAGGGATAATCTTTATTATGAGCTTCAGTTTATTGCTTTTTTAGTTAGTGTTTAAAGAATTGTTCTTTTAGTCTAAAGGATATTGGACACTATTTTTGTACTCTTTTCGGTCCAATTTGTTTGGTGCTCTTTCTTTTTAATACATGTCAAAAAGATTGGTATATATTTTAATTTTAGAAACTACTATTTAATCTTTACATTTAAATTTGGGAACCCCACTAGATGGTGGACTAAGAGCCCGTTTGGTTTAGCCGAATAAAAGTAGTAGTTTTTAAGGCTGAAAAACACTTTTTTAAGTGCTGGAGCTGATTATAGGAATAAGCAGTTACATGATTGGATTGAAGTGTTAAAATTTAGCTGTTTTGTGATTTTCCATTTTATTGGTGTTTCCTTGACCAATAACTTCTTTTGTTACTGGGGATTTTCTGAAGTCGAATAGTGATGCCCTTGTCATTGGAAGAGGTATGCTAAAGTGAAAAACTTTGAGAAATAAACTGAATGCTTATTTGAGTGTTTGATGGATAATTAATTTAGTATTTGCATTGCAGTATCAGATAGCTCAAATGTACATGGTCATGAAAATGCAACAACAAAGCACTACAGGTGATGAAGGGGTAGAGGTTTTACAAAACAAACCATTCAGTGATGATGAATTTGGAGAGGGCCAATACACTTCAAAAGTTTACCACTTGCAGAGGTAACTTGAGTTCATAACTTATTTAATGAATTTTATTTGAAAGTTGCTCTATTTTGTGTCCAATTGATTGAATAAGCAGTGTGCCATTAATCAATACAAGTAATTAGCTTTATGATGATTATTTATGAGTCAAAGGAGTGAAGTACCTTGCACACAATTGATCTGGCTTAAGAAACCAGTTAATTAGTAGTCGTGTGAGGATAATTGTCAATTGATTCAACTGTTATTTAGGTAATCGCTAGTCTGTAGCTGTAGAAGTTCCTGTGGTGCCATATAAAGACTGCTTTTTGAGTACCTTTTTTTTTAAAAAAAGTTAAAACTTATAGTCTGAGACTCGATTCGCCTCGTCATTGCAGCAAAGCACCATCTTGGTTGACTACATTTGCACCAGCTGATGCCCTTGTGATGCAAGAGGAAGCTTGGAATGCATACCCTAAATGTAGATCAGGTTTATGTTCTTACTTGCAATTTAATGTTCTTCTTGGTTAGCATCCAAGCCTTTCTTCTGCTTTTGTACTAACCTATTTACTGGTTTCTGTCGGAAATGTATCACCATTCGATGCAGTTGTTAAGGTAACTACTGTTGTGACATCTGCAGTCCCTAACTCCCTATACATTGTGGAACTCTCTGATACAATTTGGAGAATTAAAATTGTTGATTGATTTCTTTATGCAGTCCCCATATTTTTCGAGATTCTTTATGAGCATTGACACAATCCACAAAGCTGACAATGGATGTTCTGAAAATGTAAGTTCCGTGTACTTGATTGTAGAGCTACCGTGAGAGTTGTGCTATCTTTCTCGTGGGTATCATGGAATTGACTTGAGATAATAATGTAATAGGTGCATGGCCTGAACAAGGAACAACTGGCAGCTAGGCAGGTGGAAGTTATTGATATTGCATCGGCAGCCACTGATTATTGGAGTTACATAGTGGGACGAAGCGATGTCGATTTATCTAATTTTCGATCAGCAAGAAGCGGTCGTGGCCCACTCTTGGAAGGCTGGCAGGTTTGTGTGTCCCTTTTTACAGTAGAAGTGCATGATAAACCCCCATACCCTCCTTTTAGAAGGTTTTTTAGGTGGCTTGGAAACAGATTAGAGGCCTTGGATTTCTTATGCTAACTCTTTTGGCTTTCATACTTTTGCTTATTTATTTATTATTGCATCGAGTCAGATAGAGCATATATTTTTGAAGCTATGAGTCTAACACTACATAGTTCAAAAAATATGAATGCCACCTTAAAACCCGTAACTGGTCCAACGGCATGAACAACTAGGTATAGAATTCTGATTCTAGCCTTCGCTTCTTTAGTTGCTTTAGATTTGTTTTCCCATATAGGACAAGGGAAGCACTTTGGTATGGAGGCGAAGGCCATTGCTAACAGTTACTTTGTAATTAAGATATTTCATGTTGGTTGATCGTCTTTAACTGAGGAAGAGTGTAATACAATGAACTTGTATTCAGAACTGCTATTCGCTAGAAAGACTAGTTATATATATATATATATATATATAGATGCAAACCGGTTTGGTTTTGCTTTTTGTAACCGGCACAAATGCTATGTTTTATGGTTAATGAGTTGATGATAGAAGACTCCAGCAACACCATCAAATTTTGATCGTGAAGCTATTTTACTTTGGTCCTTTTAAGATTTAAGAGGCCATTGTGGTATCCAAAGGAGTAGCCTAGTCAAGAATCTGGAATCTGGATGGGGAGAGACCAGAGATCTGAATCTCAATAGAGGGAAAACGTTAGGTGGTTTCTTTCCATCTCAAAGTTATTATACTTGTATAGATGGGACAAATACGACATATCTTTAAAAAAGGGAGTAAGGGGTCCTTGTGGGACAATTAGAGTTCAGTCGAAGAAAATGTGAGGAAATGATAGAAGGAATGGTTATTATAAGCTATAGAAAATCTAATTGCAGAGATTATTTATGAACTTAGATGAGTATCTTTTTCCCTTCATCTCAAGCGTCGTTTAGTTCGTAAGTGAAGTAATACTGAGTTTTGCCTAGGATCAGGTTAGGTAACTCGTATCTTTTTTTTTCGGTGGGATTAAGGGGATTAAATCTTGGGATGAAGTTTTGTTTTCAAAATCAGAATAAGTTGATAATCTAATGAAGTCTTATGACCCAATGGCCTGGGCTGGGCTGTGAGGGTTAGCTGCAAGGGGGAATTTGGAATGATATGGTACTACAAACAACCCAACCCCACCCCCTTTTTCCTCTCATTTCCACAAACCAAATGACCCCAAAAGGTATGTAGGATTACATAGATAAGCAATGACCACAATGATCATAACTACGATAAAACTATTATTGTTGGGGTAAAAGTTTGTGGTTATGCTTTCTTCTTTTTATTTAGGGGGAGAAATCAAGAAAGTTTTACTTCACTTCGGTTCTTCTCTATTTGATTTTGTCATCCAGCTTGAAATTTTCACGCGCCACATCTAAGGGGGAGGTGCCGTGGTGCATGCTATTTGCAGATGATATTGTATTGATTGGCGAGACGGTGTCAACGCGCAATTAGAGGTATAGAGGCAGACCCTGGAATCTAAAGGTTTCAAGTTGAGCAGGACCAAGACAGAATATTTGGAGTGTAAGTTCAGTGGTGAGACTCAAGGAGGGGAAGGGGAGGTGAGGCTGGACTCGCAGATCATCCCTAGGAGAGGAAGTTTTAAATACCTTGGATCTATTATTTAGCGGGATGGGAAGATTGATGAAGATGTCACACATCGTATTGGGGCGGGATGGATGAAATGGAGACTCGGTTCCGGTGTTTTGTGTGACAACAAGGTGCCACCGAAACTTAAGGGTAAGTTCTACAGAGTAGTGGTCAGACCAACGATGTTGTATGGGGCTGAGTGTTGGCCAGTCAAGATCGCTCATGTCCAGAAGATGAAGGTAGCAGAGATGAGGATGTTGCGATGGATGTGTGGGCACACCGGGTTAGATATGATCAGAAATGAGGTTATTCGCGACAAGGTAGGTGTTGCCCCTATTGAGGACAAGATTCGGGAAGCGCGGCTTAGGTGGTTTGGTCATGTGAGGAGGAGGAGCACAGACGCTCCTGTGAGGAGGTGTGAGAGGTTGACAATGGAGGGCATACGGAGAGGTAGAGGTAGGCCAAAGAAGAGGTGGAGAGAGGTGATTAGGCAAGACATGGCGCAACTTCAGCTGACCGAGGACATGACCCTTGATAGGAAGGTTTGGAGGTCGAGGATTAGGGTAGTAGAGTAGGTAGTCTAGAGTGTTCATAACAGTAGTATTAGCACGCAGTCTCGCTTTCTGTTGGTAGTAGGTTTTTATTACTAACCTTTGTTTTCTTTCATTGTTGATCACTTTACTATCTTGTTTATTCTGCTTTTATATGGTTTTTGGTACTGTCCTTTCTTGTCTATATTTTCATTAATGTGGTGCTTATGCTTTCCTGAGTCGAAGGTCTATTGGAAACAACCTCTCTATCCTCACAAGTTAGGGGTAAGGTCTGCGTACACACTACCCTCCCCAGACCCCACAGTGGGGATAATACTGAGTATGTTGTTGTTGTATACAGCTAGCTAGCATGCGTGTTGTTTTCTGCTTCATAAGATACATTATACCAATGCAAATATTTACAAGGATGTCCTAAAATTTCTGCTAATTCTCTTACCTTTAAATCCTTTTGGTCCAGCTGAGATTAAACGCCTTATTGTGAAGCTGGTGCCTACTGTATAATCTGTGATACACTTTTAAGGCCTCTTATATGTCGCTATGGATTAACATGTGCCGCATTCAGTTGCAAAATAATCACTACAGTGAAGTGCAACTTCCACTCTTTGATGAGTCCTTTTAACTCTTCTGTTTCTTGGTATTGGCAGGACCACTGTAATCCTGTTATGACAGCTTACAAGCTGGTGATTATAGATGCTCCATATTGGGGCTTTGGGAGCAGATTGGAACAAGCTTTGATGGCGGTATAAATTTCGGATATTTCATTAAATTTTTTAGTTGTGGAATTGTTGCTTTATATTTGTTTGCTTGAAAATGATTCGAGGGTATCAATACTTCTTTCAAAACTTGAACATCAAAATATTCATAAAATATGCAACACGTCCCACTAATATTGACTGATATAATGAGCCGGTGACACGTAAAGCCATGTCATGGCATATATCAGTTAAAGGAGGATACCTATGTTCTCTGAAACACCTGACTGCAATAGCAAGTGGTTTATCTAGTGACATTGCCAAAGCTTGTTTCCTCTACAAAACTGATGTAATTGATTTCTAAGTACTGAGTTTTGTATTGATGAGGTAGATTGAGGGAGGTTAAAGAATGTGTTGACATCTAGGAGCAGTGTGCTTAGTTTCCAAACTCTAATTATTTCTAGTGCATTTGATGGTTGTTTAGTGAAGAACACTCAAGTTGTTGGCCCAGCCCTTGTATAAATGATCACTCAATTGAACAAACGCGGAGAACAATTAATTGTTCAAGTGAGTCTGTTCTGTAAATAGTTGGATTTTTTTTCCAAAACTTTTAAAGATGATGTTCAAGCTCCAGTGGTTATAATCTATATCACCATGAACTCACTGGGAATTAAATATGATATTGCTCTTTTTCCTCTTTCTGATTTTCCTTTGGCATCTTTATTCTTAGGGTGAAAGGGCTCTCTTCCTGGAAAGTCATCGTAATTGCTTTGCCTGGATTGACGAATGGTTTGAGTTGAAAGTGGAGGTGTTGCGCGAGTTAGAGAAACAAAGTGATTATTCATTGAATATGGTAAAGCAGTTCGATACATATTCTCTCCTTTTTTGGGCTTATATGATCACCTCACTTCCAAACTTATTTTGTGACTTGATAAATAATTTGGATCTCTGAAATGCTTAAGTTTCTTGACTTCTTTGGATATACCTTTTCGTATGCTCTCTTATCTGCTGCTTCCTCAAGCTGCCGCAGGATCGTTATTTCTTTGTATAATTTCTCTTCCACGTTTTCAATTTGTTTTAATATCCTTTTCCCTTTAGTTTACAACCATGACATGATAAATCCCATCAGCAGCCTTCCATTTAGGTTAGAGTAACTATTTTTCTTTTATATTATAGTATTATATCCAATGAGTGCGCGGTTGATATTCCTTTCATTTTATTTGATGCCAAGTTTGGTTCAAAAAATGGATTATGGGTTAAACCGTTATTTAATGTTTATTTGGGTTCGTGCTTCACATTTCCTTTTTTTTTTGGGGGGGGGGGGGGGGAGCGGTAATTCCGCTTGGCCTTCAGTATAACCTTAAAATACTCGTTTTAAGATCATCTCTTCCCGAGAATGTCACAGTAGTGGGGAAAGTATAATAATCGTTGAAGTTGTGAGATCGTGACAAATGAGATAAGGAACTGAGAAAGATAGTGAGAAGTTTTATTTTCATGCTTATAACTCCTTCGCTCAATCAACACTGCCATATAAAATGAAACTAACTGAAGCACCAAGGAAGTGCAATGTCATATAAGCTATGCACAAATAGTCTAAAGCTCTATCGAAGAGCTGAAAATATTTATTACCTGATATGTGTATTTACTAGTTCATATTTTGCCCAAAAAGACAAGAAGATAGCAGGCAAAATATTCTAGCTGAAGCCTTGAAGGTTCACTTCCTTCAAAGAAGCAGTTCGGTAGAACAGTTTAGCATGCAGAGCTTAACTTATTTAAGCAAAATAATAAATCAAAAAAGTATCTAAATTAACACATTGATTTTTTAAACTTTTGGTGAAAGAGAAATGTAAGATTGGTTCTTGCACAATGACTTGGAATTTTCTTTCTATAACAGCTCAGTAGGTCCTGGTTGTCAATTGAGAGTTTTGTTGTATTGATTAGAAAACCTGCACTTTTCAAGCTAAACATGAATTTCATGTGTATGTGTTGCATTCAGGTTGATGTTTTATGACTGATAACATTTTGTTGGCAGAAACTTGGCCGGCCCTGTTCGGCTGAGAGGAGCTGGATGACACAAGAGGAGTCCCCACTTGAAGGAGAAAAGTCTGTTGCATGATTGTGCAATTCACAGCTGCTATTGGTTTTGTTTTTAGATTTCATCTCCATGTTATGTGTTGAGGATAAAATTATCATTGGCGTCCCTTAGGCTTTACAATGTAGTTTCTGGTGACTGATAGGTCTGCCGTCCGCGACTACTTGGTAAGGCAGGGACAATGCTAAAATTAGGCATAACCAGTAAAGTTTTAGTTTCTGATGTTTTCATTCTTTAGGGGGTAAGATTAGGTAATAATGTAGTTATGTCGAACCGGAGACATTTTAGTGAATACAGTTTAGCTTCTTGATCTTAAAAACTGTAAAGTGTATATTATATAGTTCAAAAGAATTAATTGAATTTTGGTGAACATTTCTTGGAGTCATTTGCAATGCTCTACATGCTTTTAGTTCTATATGGTTCTAAAGGTGAAAGGGATCTTTGTTTTCTCTATGGTTTTCATACCATATTTTCTTATTTTAAGTGCAGAAATTTATAGGTTCTTTCCTTTATGTATAGTGTTCATTTCTCTCCAGAAATCATTTGGTTTTAAGTCCAAAATTTTATGCCATTTTTCAAGAATCACATTCATTTTTAATTCTTTTCACTTTTGGTAAACTGAGACTGCATTGGTGTAGTGGAAAGCTGATGTGATATTCTACGAAGTGTCCGAGGGTTTTTCAGTCAACTATGCTCTGCTAAATAGTATTTTGCATGCAGACTTATATTGTTTCAGAGAAGAGATTTTTTCTTTTCTATGCAGAAAGCTTATTATCAAAATTGTCCCAGTTTTGGAATTTACCCGATCTAAACATGTTTTAGTTACAAAAAATATACATTCGTTTAAAATAGACTCTTTTCTTCTGTAGATTGCCTTATTTAGACGTGTGATTTTCGAATAACTTATATTTCAGTTAGAAATTTTAGATGCAATCATCGCACCATAATCAAGGCAACAAGGCAACATATCTGTAGAATCCTTCTATTATACAGATTTTCTCTGGTTTTCCATATACAAGGCAACAAACTCAAAAACAAAAAGCTTCGGAAGAACACAATTGCAAACAATTAGCTTCATTCTAAAGTTTTCATACGATTGCGTAATTATTTTCTCTACAATTGAATTGAAATTGGCGATATAATGTCAAAATTAGCGATAATGCTTCAGCTCAATTGTCAGTGGGATAACTTAGGGAGATACGTAGATTTTGATGTTGACGGAATTGTAGTGAATAGAGATTCAAATTATAGTCAATTGAATGCCGCAATTGCAGAGCATCTAATGATCAATACCTCTGTAAAAATCATCGAGATCGAATACACTGTCAACGAACGTTATCCTCCAATGAAAATTCGGAACGATATGGCAGTTCGAGTGTATATGGAGACGAAAAAAGAAAACAAAAACTTAGGAATATATCTGCTGTGTATAACAATACGTGATTTTGATTTGGAGTGCAATATGTCGAATGCCAGCACAATTGTAAGTTTGCTCTGTTTTTTCAGTGGTGGTGTTTCTTCAATATCGAGGGTTCTACAATTTTACTACAAATTATCTACAACTATACTACATAACAAATGTAGTTCAAATGTTATGTCTCTAAAAATAATTGAAGTGTAACTTTTACACAATACTTAAGGTTTGAAAAAATAAAAATGTGATCACAGAACAAAATATCTACAAGTATTCTGTCCAATATTGAACACCTGAATATACAGAGGTTTGAATTACTATACTTTTAATTGACTGCTAGTACTTCTGATTATAGTAATACTAACGTGGTACAATTGTCAAGTAATTGTAACACATTTGGAGAAGTATCAGGATCAATGAAGTTGATTGATATGTCACATCTCCGGCAACTGTGGAATATGAAAGTATTATAATAACAGAACATACGCCAAAAGTAATTAAAGTAGGACAAGTTTATCAAGACAAAAAAATAATTGTCAGTGAAATGATTCACTATATTATCATGAATAAGTTTCAATTTAGGGTGAAAAGGTCTAGTGCAAGAAGATAAGAATATTTTATTTTTCAAAATCATATTGTGTATAAGTTGTAATTTTTATGTATAAATTGTTTAGAATAATTTATTATGCATAAACAACCTCGTATTATGTAGCTACAATTTGCATAACATTTTTATAATTATTTTTATTCTATAGCTACTGCCTCGTATGTGTTGATGACAATTGTACATGGCACTTCAAGTCCACCAGCATAAATGAATCAGCAATGTTCAAGGTTTGAAAATTCAACAGTTTGCACACATGCTCTTGTTGGACAACTCATATATACAATGCAAAGCTACTGCCATGGTAGTTGGCAGCATGGTCATGCCAAAATATGCGGATCCTAAGATAATATACACACCAAAAGACATACAACTGACATGTTGTCGGAACATGGTGTGAACTTAGCATACATGCAAGCTTGGAGAGCAAAGGAAAAGGCTTTGGAATTTTTGAGAGGTCATCTTGCTGATTCCTACAGTCGGTTGCCAAGTTATTTGTATTTTTTGGAGAAGACTTATCCGTGATCGGCAGTGAAATTGCAGAAGACTGAAGATGATAGTTTCTTGTATGCATTTGTTGCTCTTAGTACGTCCATCAAGGGTTGGGAGCATTGTAGTCCAGTTGTAGTAGTTGATGGCACCTTCTTGAAGTCGGCATATAGGGGAATCATTCTAACAACTAGCACAATGGATGCATCAGGTAATGTAGATTAATTGTAAAAATATTGTAATAAAATTGTTTCTGAGACTGTATTTTTTATATTTTCAAGTTCTATCACTGATATGGATTTTCTTTTTGCTACCTATGTGATAGGTAGCATATTACTACTAGGATACGCCGTTGTTGATTCAGAAAATGACGCATCATGGAGGTAGTTTTTTGAGCAATTCAACCATGCATATGGTGAAAAACCAAATATGTGTGTTATTTCGGACCGGAATGAGAGTATCTTGAAGGCAACATCTACGGTTTATACTGGCATGCCACATTATGCTTGCATGTGGCATATTTGGGCAAATGTAAGGTCAAAGTTCAAGAAAGATCATCTAAAGTTAAGCGAATTATACTTTGCCACGGCACGATCATACATACTTGATGAATTTAATGAAAGAATGTCAAAGATTGAAGAGATTGATACGCATGTTAAAGCATACCTATATGATATTGGTTATCACAAATGGTCTCGGGTACATGCTACGGTGAATAGAATATGAACGTTGACATCAAATATTGCAGAGTACTTAAATGCGGAACCAAAGATGCAAGAGAGTTGCCTGTAGTTGAACTATTAGAGTACATGAGGGCTCTTCTTGAACGTTGGACTAATGAAAAGTTATTGAATGCAAAGGGTATGTTCACATACCTTGAAAAAAAATACAAGAAAGAGTTGGAGGACAACATGATATTATCGCAGAAGGTGAGAGTAAGTTATAGTCCATAACATCAGATAATTGATTTCATCAAAATAAACATATTTTGATAATTATAGATATGTTGTAGTATAGTTGTAGATATTTTATATTTTATTAAGTACTGACAACTTGTTGTATGTTTGTAATAAAAATGTAGGTGGGTGAGGGTTTCAATAAATTACATCCATACTGTGATAGATGGTGTAAAGCGCTTCATTGGTTGCCGTAAAAACAAGAGATGTAGTTGTGGACAATTCCAGCTTGATGAACTTCCTTGTCCATATGCTTTAGCGGCTTTGAGGTACAGGAATGAGCCTTATGAAAACTATTGTTCTCCTTATTATACGAGGGAGAGCCTTCTACAGACTTATGAAATACCAATAGATCCTCTACCTGATGAAAGCAAATGGGATGTGCCACAACATATAGCAGAAGAAGTTGTACTGCCACCTACTGGAAAAAGGCAGCCAAGGAAACATCTCAAACAAAGATACAAACCATATGAAGAAATAAATGCAAAGAAGTACAAGGTTTCATGTGGCAACTGCGGACAAGAAGGGCATAACAAAAGATCTTTTAGGAATGCTTCCAAAAGGAAATAGGAATTGATGTAGTATAAAGATTTTTTTATTACTGAGTATGTAACGATCCGGCCGGTCGTTTTGAGAATTTAAGTCCCGATAGGAGGCATAAGGTCCTGAGCAGCTTCGTATTATGTGTATGGATTTGTGTGTGTGGTTGAATTCAGTTACCGGATGATTCAGAGTCAAATCGGAAGAAGGATGCAAGTTTTAGAAGCTTAAGTCTTAGGATTTTGACCGTAGTTGGAACTGTGTGAAGACAATTCTAGAATGGAGTTTCGGCGGTTCCATTAGCTCCATTGAGTGATTTTGGACTTAGGAGCATGTCCGGACTGTGAATTTGAGGTCTGTAGCTGATTTAGACTTGAAATGGCGAAAGTTAAATTTTTGAAGATTTTGACCAGATGTGGACTTTTTGATATCGGGGTCGGATTTCGATTCTGGAAATTAGAGTAGGTCCGTAACGTTGAATATGATTTGTGTGAAAAATTTGGGGTCAATCGGACGTGGTTTGATAGATTTCGGCATCAGTTATAGAAATTTGAAGTTTCAAGTTCTTTAAGTTTGAATCGAAGAATGATTCGTGATTTTAGCATTGTTTGATGTAGTTTGAGGGCTCGACTAAGTTCGTATGGTATTTTAGGATTGGTTGGTATGTTTGGTTGAGGTATCGGGGGCCTCGGATGTGTTTCAGATGCGTTTCGAATGCTTAACGGAGGAAATATTAGACTTAGGAAATCTCTGAAGTTTGTTGGTTTCTGGTATTTCGCACCTGCGGTGGGGGAACCGCAGGTGCGGGGCTGCAGGTGCATGTGAGTTCTGCATCTGCGAGGCCCGCAGATATGCTGGAGAGATTGCAAGAGCGGTGGAGGACCACAGAAGCGCACTGATGTTTGGCATATTTCGATATGTGTTGATGTTACTTTACCCATGTTTTAACCACTTCTTGATGTTATTTGATCTTTAAAATTCCCAACATGGTTTAATTATTGGTTTTATGACTAATTAAGTTATGTGTGACGATTTAAGGTGTTTGGAGTGCAAAATATGAAGAAAAGGTGGTTTAGCTAGAGGAAGAAGGGTTGGATGCGTCGCATCCAACCTAGGAAAACATCATCCTGCATGCAACCTTAGCAGTGAAGTTGTGCCATCGCGTCCGCCATCGCGTGCGAAACTGGGAAGTAGAAGTGAAGCTGGATGCGTCGCATCCACCTTCGCAGGCAAAAATTGAAATGGAGGACAAGGTGGATGCGTCGCATCCACCTTAGCATCAATCCCTGTAGCCGAATTGGACTAGGAATGGGAGAGCTTTGGCCCACGACTTTTGTACGCAATATATAAGCTAAAAACGCCTCTTTTAGGTTATCTAACATATTGGGAAGAGGGAAAAAGCCACGACAAAGCTGTGGAGGCCGGAATTCATCAAGTTTCATCTTTCTCCTACCAAACTTAGTAATTTTTATGTTTCTTTGTATGATTTGTTGTTTGGCTACCATGTCTATGTGGAGCTAAACTTCACGTTCTAGGGTTGTGGTTCTTTCATGACTATTGTTATTCGGATATTGATTTTGACTTCTTGAGTTATCATATTAGTTTATTTATTCAATCTTGCGCTTAATTATTTAATTGCTTGATCACCAATTGAATATTATCTACGAATCTAGAATTGAACTCGAAAGTGGGAATTCTATATTGCATATAGGATTGAGTAGGGCAAGTTCTTGAACTCGGGCATCGGGGAACGGATTCGTGGTTAGGATAGACATATACCTAATTACCTTGCTTGGTTGATTTACAGGAATTATAAATGCGTTCTTGTTGATTCTAACTCCATAGACATATAGGCGTTAGGTTAGCTTGAATAGGCGAGTAAGAACTCGACAGATTCTTATGAGCAATATTAACCCTGTCAACCAATAAGCTAGATAAATTAGTCGGTCAATTCAATTGAAGAATACAATAGGATTGTTAGATAGACCATAACCCTAGATCGTTTTCATTACATTGATATCATTAAAATCTGCTCTTTCTCTGTTCAAAGTTTATTATTTATATTTTTCTTATTTAATTAGTTAGAATAAAATATTTTTAGATTTAATTCTTGTTTAGATAATTAAGATAGGCTAATTTAGTTAATAGCTAATCATAAGTCCTCGTGGGTTCGACATCCGACTTTGAGTCACTTTATTACTTGACGACCGCGTATACTTGCGTGAGTGTGTTTGGTCGCAACAAGTTTTTGGCGCCGTTGCCGGGGACTTAGAAATTAGCTACGTGACTAAGTTAAGCTTTTATTAGATATTTGTTTTCAAGTTTTAATTTTCAGTTTGCCTGGTTTGTGTCAACGCAGGGTTTACTCTCGAATGCAGAGGAGTAGAAGTGCAAACAACCTCATTCCTCTTGATCCAGAAATCGAACGAACATTACATAGAGTGAGAAGGGAACACGAAGCTAGAACGAGAATAGAAAGAGATTTGGACATCGCAATCCAACCACAGCCAATAGATATGGCAGGCAATGAAGAGCGTCCGGTAATCGAAGCCGCAAGGCCCAATCTTGCGAATATGACTCAGGCTATTGTGAAGCCTGATATCACTGGGCATTTTGAACTCAAACAGTACATGGTACAGCTGATTCAGTCCACAGGACAATATGTGGGTCTATCTCATGAGGACCCGCAGAGGCATATTCAGAACTTCTTGGAAATCACGGACACTTACAATTATCCGAACGTCTCCAAGGACTATGTCAGGCTGACACTATTCCCTTTTTCACTGTTGGGGGAAGCTAAAGAATGGTTGCAAAAGGAGCCCGCGAACTCTATCCACACTTGGGATGATCTAGCAAGGAAATTCCTGATCAAGTTTTTCCCAACTAAGAAGACAAAGTCGTTGAGGAGCCAAATTCTTGGGTTCCAACAACGGGATGGCGAGACACTTCGTCAAGCTTGGGAAAGATACAAGAAACTACTCAGAGACTGCCCGCATCATTGTCAAACTGACGAGGTATTGGGTCACACTTTTGTTGATGGGTTAGATGAAGCATCAAAGATGAATCTTGACTCAGCTTGTGGGGGTAGTTGCATGGCAAGACCGTATAGTGAAATACAACTCCTGCTAAATAATTTCACTGCTAATGACCATAATTGGCAAGGAGAGGGGGATTCACGAAGGGTAATTAAACAGAAGGCCGCCGGTTTGATTGAGCTTGATGACTTTTCCGCCATGAGAGCCGATATAGCAAAATTGGCAAATCAGATGAATAGAATGACAACACAACAAATGCAACATGTACAGCAGATGTCTATTTGTTGCGAACTATGCGGAGACAGTCATATGATTGACATGTGCCCCACGAATCCTGAATCTATATACTATGTGGGACAACAAAACAGAGGTCCTATGAATCAACATGCGCAATATGGGAACACTTACAACCCAAACTGGAGGAATCATCCTAACTTCTCATGGGGCGGGAGTCAACAGAATCAGTATAGGCCTCAAGGGAATTTTACTCAACCTCAGAAGCCACCCCAACAAATGGAAGAAAGTACGAATGACTTGCTGAAAAAGTTGTTACTAGACAATCAACAGCTCAGGACCGATTTCAGAAATCTTGAGAGGCAAATGGGGCAGTTAGCAGCAAACCAAAATACTAGACCTACAGGCTCACTTCCCAGTGATACAGAGAAGAACCCTCAAATTAATGCAGTTACACTTAGAAACGGGAGGGAACTAGAGGAAGCGCCAAGGAAGATAAAAGAAAAACCTATACCTGGGGGGAGTTGACACCTAAGGCAACACAAGAGTCAAAGGAAGATGATGCAAGTTCAGAGCGAATGGAGGTTACAAGACCACCACCACCTTTCCCCCAAAGATTGCAGAAAAGGAATGACGATCGCATGTTCAACAAATTTCTCTCCATGTTGAGTCAGGTTCAATTAAATATTCCATTAGTGGATGTACTTCGTGAAATTCCAAAGTACGCTAAGTACATAAAAGACATAGTGGCTCATAAGAGGAAATTGACTGAGTTCGAGACGGTTGCACTTACTGAGGAGTGCACATCAAGGGTCCAAAACAAGCTTCCCCAAAAGCTTAAGGACCCTGGCAGCTTCACTATTCCAGTACAAATCGGTAATATTAACGTGGGACGTGCTCTGTGTGATTTGGGTGCAAGCATAAATCTGATGCCGTTATCCTTGTTTAAGCAATTAGGTCTGGGAGCTCCGAGACCAACCACCGTGATGTTGCAATTAGCTGATAGGTCCATAGCCTACCCTGAAGGAGTGATTGAAGATGTGCTGCTGCAAATTGGAAAATTCATCTTCCCAGCTGACTTCATTATTCTAGACTTCGAGGCTGATGAACAAGTTCCAATCATATTGGGACGACCTCTCTTGGCTACTGGCGATGCAATAATTAAAGTGAGAGAAGGGAAAATGATTATGAGAGTGGACAACGAGGAGGCAGTCTTCAATGTCTACAAAGCAATCCAACTCCCCCGCCACTATGAGGAGCTCTCTATGATATCTGTGGTGGAGGTGGATGAGAAACTTCTTAACACGAGTGTATATCTAGGCGACTGTTTAGAAAAAGCAATCATGCTATTTGATAGCTTGGAGATGGATGATGAGGTTGAGGAGATAAAGGGAATCCTAGATACATCATGTGGTTACATGCAAGGAATAATCCCGTTTGAGCCCCTGAATAGGCCAAGTGGCCCCCCACCAAAGCCGTCAATTGAAAAAGCTCCAAATTTGGAACTTAAACCCCTACCCCCTCACCTTCAATATGCTTATTTGGGAAGTTCTGACACTTTACCTGTTATTATTTCTGCTCACTTGTCTAAATTACAGGAAGAAAAGCTATTAAGGGTGCTACGTGAGCACAAGCGAGCAATTGGGTGGACAATGTCTGACATTAAAGGCATTAGTCCAGCTTTCTGCATGCACAAAATCCTCATGGAGGACGGACACAAGCCGAGTGTAGAACACCAACGCCGACTAAATCCAATCATGAAAGAAGTGGTAAGGAAAGAAGTGATTAAGTGGCTTGATGCAGGTATTGTATTTCCAATCTCTGATAGTAAATGGGTAAGCCCCGTTCAATGTGTGCCGAAGAAAGGGGGGATAACCGTAGTAGTTAATGAAAATAATGACTTAATTCCGACAAGAACTGTAACTGGATGGAGAATTTGCATAGATTACAGAAAACTAAACAATGCCACCCGGAAAGACCACTTTCCCCTGCCTTTTATTGACCAAATGCTTGATAGATTAGCTGGCCAGGAATACTACTGTTTCCTGGACGGTTATTCGGGGTATAATCAGATTGCTATAGCCCCAGAAGACCAAGAGAAAACTACATTTACATGTCCTTATGGCACGTATGCGTTCAAGAGAATGCCCTTCGGTCTTTGTAATGCACCTGCGACTTTTCAAAGGTGTATGATGGCTATTTTCACTGACATGGTTGAAAGATATGTAGAAGTATTCATGGACGATTTTTCTGTGTTTGGATGTTCTTTTGATAGTTGTTTGATGAACCTTGATAAAGTGCTAGCTAGGTGTGAAGAGACGAACTTGGTGCTAAACTGGGAAAAGTGCCATTTCATGGTACGTGAAGGTATAGTTTTGGGGCACAAGGTTTCAAAAGATGGTCTACAGGTGGATAAAGCAAAGGTGGAGACGATCGAAAAATTGCCCCCGCCGACATCCATAAAAGGCATTCGCAGTTTCTTGGGTCATGCAGGTTTTTATCGTCGTTTCATTAAAGATTTTTCGAAAATTTCTTCCCCTTTGTGCAGGCTTCTAGAGAAAGACGTTACCTTCAAGTTTGATAATGCATGTCTGAAAGCATTTGAGGAGCTGAAGGGAAGATTGGTGACTGCACCAATTATCATTGGCCCCGATTGGGCACAACCATTTGAGTTGATGTGCGATGCAAGTGACATAGCAATTGGAGCGGTGTTGGGGCAAAGGAGGGATAAAATCTTTCACTCCATTTATTATGCAAGCAAAACTATGAATCCAGCTCAGATGAATTATACAGTGACTGAAAAGGAGTTGCTTGCAGTGGTGTGGGCGTTTGACAAGTTCAGATCCTATCTAGTGGGAACCAAAGTCATCGTCTACACAGATCATTCAGCTATCAGATACCTATTTGAAAAGAAAGACGCCAAGCCGAGGCTGATTCGTTGGGTCCTCCTCTTGCAAGAATTTGACTTAGAGATCCGAGATCGAAAAGGGACAGAAAATCAAGTGGCCGATCATTTATCCAGATTAGAGAGCCGGAACCATGTAGCTGAAGGAGGGTCAATTAAAGAAACATTTCCGGATGAGCAAATATTGGCAATCACCTCAGGTGAAGCCCCATGGTATGCAGATTATGTGAATTTTATCGCAAGTGGGGTAACGCCACTAGAGTGGACAGCTGACAATAGAAGAAGATTCCTACATGATGTAAGGTTCTACGTGTGGGATGAGCCATTCCTATATAGGCAGTGTGCAGATCAGTTGGTGAGAAGGTGTGTTCCTGAGGAAGAGATGAAGGCTATACTACATGACTGCCATGCGTCACCATATGGAGGTCATCACGGCGGGGATAGAACCGCCCAAAAAGTGCTACAATCAGGTTTTTATTGGCCAAAATTGTTTAAGGATGCACATGCCTTCGTTAAAAATTGTGATAGATGCCAAAGAACTGGAACTATCACGAGGAAGCACGAGATGCCCTTGCAAAATATACTGGCGGTAGAACTTTTTGATGTTTGGGGGATTGATTTTATGGGACCATTCCCATATTCTAACGGACACAGATACATCTTGGTGGCGGTCGACTATGTTTCTAAGTGGGTAGAGGCCATAGCTCTTCCTACTAACGACGCAAAAGTTGTGGTAGGCTTTGTAAAGAAGCACATCTTCACACGTTTTGGGACCCCAAGAGTGTTGATAAGCGACGGGGGAACTCACTTTTGTAACAAACTGCTGAATAATATTCTTGCAAAATACGGAGTCAAGCACAAAGTTTCTACTGCCTATCATCCCCAAACGAGTGGTCAAGTAGAAGTTTCCAACAGAGAGGTCAAGCAGATTTTGGAAAAGACAGTAAGTATGAATAGAAAGGACTGGGCCGGGAAGCTGGATGACGCATTATGGGCATATCGCACTGCGTACAAGACCCCAATAGGCACTTCTCCGTACAGGTTGGTTTATGGGAAGGCCTGCCATCTGCCCGTCGAGCTTGAACACAAAGCTTATTGGGCGATTAAAAAGCTAAATATGGAGATGGACTTGGCCGGTGAAAAGAGATTGCTACAACTCGACGAGCTTGATGAGTTTCGATTGCATGCGTATGAAAATGCCAAATTGTATAAAGAGAAGACAAAAAGATGGCATGATAAGCATATCCAACATCGTGAGTTTGAACCAGGTCAACAAATTCTACTGTTTAATTCAAGGCTAAAGCTTTTTCCAGGAAAGCTTAAATCTCGATGGTCGGGTCCGTTTGAAGTGGTTAGTGTGAAACCTCATGGTGCGATAGAATTGTGTGAAAAGGGGTCCAATACGACATTCTTGGTAAATGGCCAAAGAGTAAAACACTATTGGGGTGGTGACATTGCACGTCACAAGACCACAATGGACTTAGTGGAGGCATGAAGAACATGTTGCATTGTGCCGCGACGTTAAATCAGGCGCTTCTTGGGAGGCCACCCAAGTTAGTTAGTTTTTTTTCTCCCTTCTTTTCGTAGGACATAGATTTTATTCAAGAAAACGAGGCGGATGCGTCGCGTCCCCCTCAGCAAAAAGCAAAAAAAAAAATTGACGGGCCAATTGCTCAAGGCAGTGAAGTCTGCCTATCGCGCCCGTATCGCGTCCGAAAATTTTTGAAGGAAGACAAGGGGATGCGTCGCGTCAAAGCTCGCACGCACAGGTAAGTAATATATATTTTAACACATCTTAAGATAACCTATTCGAACAAAAACGTTTCTTGCGACGCATCCACTCGTCTCGTTTTGGCGACGCCTACGAACGCAGAACAGAATTCTCTCATCGAAATTGTATCGCAATAAGATCAAACGCGACAGGTACGCATCATCCTCTTCGTTCTTCCGTTGGCTTCTCTCCAAATTCGTCTCTCCTCCCTCCTTCAATGGTAGCAACAAGTAGGTTTTGCAATTTCAAGATTTTTAGGGCTGTCGTTCTTGGTAGTTGTAATGGTTGAGAGATGATAAACTATAATTCCCTTCATCTCGTCCAACTTTGGGAGGGTAGTTGCACTGCTCAACTGATAGAATGAACTAGGCACACTTGTTGCATACCACATGTTCGACGAATTGTCCCTGAGAAAAATTTAGGCGTCGGTGAAGTCTGAGTAACCGAGCAACATTGGTGTATGCTTGAGAATAAGTGTGGGGTCGAGTGAGGGGCTATGTGAAATTGAGTTTTTGAAGAAAGTTATCACATACTTGCTGAAAGTCATGAGCTACAATTCCATGAAGAGTGAATGGCATGACTTTACAAATAAATTGAAGTCTGCAAGCTGTCGCAATTGCTTTCAGGCTGAACTTCGCTGTTTCATCTGCTAATTGTTGAATTCTTTGCATTGCAGGTACTTAGATTCGTAAAATGACAGCAGCGAGTAAACCATCCAAGCAACAAGACAAAGATGGTAACAAACAACCGCCCAAAAAGCCTACCGGAAGGGCAGCGGGCGGTCCAAATCCACAGAAAAAGAGGAAGCGGACGGAGAAGGAAATGGAACTGCTGCCTAGGCAGTTAAGTGATGATTCAGAGCAAGAGGAGGAGGAAACATTGGTCCGGAGGACAGTGAAGAAGGGTATTACACCAAGCAAAGGAATAGAGATACGAGAGCCTGTGACATACCAAAGAAAAGCTTCGAGAATGAGTGCTCCAACTGATAAAGGGAAGGAGAAGATTACTACAGAATCTGAATCCGATTCCGATTCGGACAATGACCACCTACAGATCAACATGAGTGATGAAGACGAAGGTGAACCCATAGACCGAGTTGATTGGGAGAAATACTTTGTTAATGAGAAGGCATTCCGAGCCTATAAGAAGATATTGGTTTCAAAGAAGTACATTCCGGAAAAGCCGATAAACATCGGACCACTTAAGACAAAGTACTCAGAGTTTCTCCAGTCAATTCGAGAGGTGCAAAAATGGGGACCCATTCTGAAAGGTCATGGCAAAGCCAACCTCACCATTGTTAGAGAGCTCTACGCCAATTGGCGTCACGCACGGGGAAACATTGTGCGAGTAAGAGGGATAGATATTAATGTGTCAGCTGAAGCTCTGAATAACTTCTTAAGGGTGCCACACACACTCACTGACAGGTTTGACGACATATGCAAAACACCAGATTATGCACACATTAAGTCTGTCCTATGCCCTACCAGGAAGGATGCAGAATGGAAGCATGGGAGTATGGAGTACCACTCTATAGCAAAGGAATTCATGAGTGCGTTAGCACGTGTGGCTCTAAATTTCATTTGTAACCGACTGCTGCCATGCCAACATAAAACTGATGTCCCTCGTTACCGCGCACTCGTATTATATGCTTTATTAGAGGGGATACCACTCAACTTCGGAGCCATCATGCATGATCAAATGCAGCGAACCAGGATGAATTACAAGTGGAGGCTGTTCTTTGCTAATACCCTAACGGCTTTTTTAACAGAGAGGGGAGTACTATGGGACAAGGAGAATGATGACATTGAGGCTAAAGCTCCAGGACCATATGATGTCACTCATGTTCTAGAGCCGAACAAGGGAAGGTCTTCTAAGCTCACCGTCCAACAATTATTTGAGCATATGCAAGCAGATATGCAAGAGAACAGGGCTGAGCTGATAGCGACTCGTGTCGAGTTGAGTGCCACCAGGGATGAGTTGAGACAGACTCGTGCGGATCTAAGCCGAGTTCAGACCGAGCAGGCCACGATGATGAAGGAGATATCATTACTCCTCAGAGCTCTGGTTCAATGTGCAGGTACAGACATCTCCCAGCTGATTGCATCATCCACTGCCGGACCATCCACTCCTGTTCCTCCCATAGTCACCGAGGCTCCACTCAACAGGCCTATTGAGGTCGCTGTAACACCTGATACAGAATCAGCACCAGTTGTTGATGATAGGAATGCTATGGATGCAGATGCTCCTCCACCTTGACTTCAGGGAGTCCTTCTCACCCTACTTTACCTTGTTTGTGTGCGTTGGGGACAACGCACAATCCTAAGTGTGGGGTGGGGGTGATTTATGTTTGATGTATGGATGAATGTACTAATATATTCACTGGATTAATGACATAAAATAGCAGTAAATTCATCTATATGGAGTAACTATCAGTTTATCTATCAGTTTATCATTAGTTTATTTATTCAAAAAAAAAAAAAAAAAAAAAAAAAATATATATATATATATATATATATAGTATCTTTGTAGATAGTAATAATCCCCTGTGGTTTTTCTTTGTGCCTCGGTTCTTTTTCATGGGATGTAGTTTGAACCGGGTAATTTTGTTTTCTTTTTAGAGTAGAGTAGGAATGTAGGGAATAAAAGGAGGAAGAATGATGAACCTAGGTGACCTTGACTTGGTTGATACTGGCATATTTAAGCTTTTACATATGTAATATCTTCCCTTCTCACTCTGAAATTATTGATGATGCCTTGTTAAAACGGATAGCATGTTTTGTTGCAGCCTATTTCTCATTTTTCTTGACTTGTGTTCACTTTGCGCTTAATGCTTAATATCTCGTTGCTCCGTGAATACTTGCATTGTTTGAGAGTCGGAATGTGACCGTCCTTAGCGAGTCATGTGCCATGTGTGGTGAGGTTTTTGTGTAGTCCATGTAATGTACTTGTGTCTAGAACTTGCCCGGTATGTGAGTTGAAGCGAAATTTTAGGTGATGCTCGGTTTGAAAAATGATTTTAGGCTTTCTTTGATCTTTTTGAGCTTATTGCTTATCACAAATAAAATCTATCCCTAGTTAAACCTTTTGAGCCTGTAGACCTTTTATTTGGTACCCACATTACAAGCCTATACCCTTTTTATTCTTAATTGACATTGTTTTGATCCTTTTACCTCTTAAAGCACTTTAATTGTTAGATGAGCGCTAAAAGAAGTAAGAAGGGACTAAGTGTGGGGTGACTTTTGAGTGGAACCAATGAAAGAAAGAAGGGTGCACTTATTTTGTAAAATAATACGCCACTAGAAAAAAAAAAAGAAAAAAGAAAGAAAAATATAGAGGAATAAATTGTTGTCTTATTCTTGCTAGTGGGTATGAATTAAAGTAGTGCTTAAAGAAAGAGGAAATATTGTTGGGGTGATATTATTTGTGAAATTGAAGTGGTGTTGAAGAATTTGCGCTTAAGTTATTTGATGATGTGTTAAAGTGCTTAGGAAGTTGAGTCACTATTCCTTAAACATATCCTACCCGTCCCTTAGCCCACATTACAACCATGAAAAAGTCCTAATTGATTTTAGATCGAGCGAGCTTACATTAGTAGAGATTTACATTAAGGGCAAGCCTATGGTACCAACTGCATGCATGCGACTTCTTTTTGTGAGAGTGAGCGATTTTCTTTGTGAGCATGAGATTCGAATGTGTGGATTGATTTTACTCTCTCTGCTTTTGTTGTGAGGGCACATGGTTTCACGAGGGATAGGTAACGTTATTAGACTTCTCTATGATGTTGGTTGTTCAAGCCATGAGTGCATTGTGACATTGAGTCGGTTTTTGAGGTTAGGATTGTTGTGAGCATGTTGTCTTTGTTCGAATATGTTTAAAGAAGGGCATAAGAAAAGGGAAGTGTGTTGATGCATAGTCTAGAGCCTAACTGTAGCAAATAACCACGGTCATAGGTGCAGTGTGCTTTGAACGATAAGAGTTTAATTTTGTTTCGTCTACTATAGGATGGTTTGTTCGAGGACGAACAAAGGTTTAAGTGTGGGGTAGTGATGTTTGGCATATTTCGATATGTGTTGATGTTACTTTACCCATGTTTTAACCACTTCTTGATGTTATTTGATCTTTAAAATTCCCAACATGGTTTAATTATTGGTTTTATGACTAATTAAGTTATGTGTGACGATTTAAGGTGTTTGGAGTGCAAAATATGAAGAAAAGGTGGTTTAGCTAGAGGAAGAAGGGTTGGATGCGTCGCATCCAACCTAGGAAAACATCATCCTGCATGCAACCTTAGCAGTGAAGTTGTGCCATCGCGTGCGAAACTGGGAAGTAGAAGTGAAGCTGGATGCGTCGCATCCACCTTCGCAGGCAAAAATTGAAATGGAGGACAAGGTGGATGCGTCGCATCCACCTTAGCATCAATCCCTGTAGCCGAATTGGACTAGGAATGGGAGAGCTTTGGCCCACGACTTTTGTACGCAATATATAAGCTAAAAACGCCTCTTTTAGGTTATCTAACATATTGGGAAGAGGGAAAAAGCCACGACAAAGCTGTGGAGGCCAGAATTCATCAAGTTTCATCTTTCTCCTACCAAACTTAGTAATTTTTATGTTTCTTTGTATGATTTGTTGTTTGGCTACCATGTCTATGTGGAGCTAAACTTCACGTTCTAGGGTTGTGGTTCTTTCATGACTATTGTTATTCGGATATTGATTTTGACTTCTTGAGTTATCATATTAGTTTATTTATTCAATCTTGCGCTTAATTATTTAATTGCTTGATCACCAATTGAATATTATCTACGAATCTAGAATTGAACTCGAAAGTGGGAATTCTATATTGCATATAGGATTGAGTAGGGCAAGTTCTTGAACTCGGGCATCGGGGAACGGATTCGTGGTTAGGATAGACATATACCTAATTACCTTGCTTGGTTGATTTACAGGAATTATAAATGCGTTCTTGTTGATTCTAACTCCATAGACATATAGGCGTTAGGTTAGCTTGAATAGGCGAGTAAGAACTCGACAGATTCTTATGAGCAATATTAACCCTGTCAACCAATAAGCTAGATAAATTAGTCGGTCAATTCAATTGAAGAATACAATAGGATTGTTAGATAGACCATAACCCTAGATCGTTTTCATTACATTGATATCATTAAAATCTGCTCTTTCTCTGTTCAAAGTTTATTATTTATATTTTTCTTATTTAATTAGTTAGAATAAAATATTTTTAGATTTAATTCTTGTTTAGATAATTAAGATAGGCTAATTTAGTTAATAGCTAATCATAAGTCCTCGTGGGTTCGACATCCGACTTTGAGTCACTTTATTACTTGACGACCGCGTATACTTGCGTGAGTGTGTTTTGTCGCAACACGCACACGTAGGTGCGACCTTTTGATCGCAGAAGCGGGCGATGAGTTTTAAGTGAAAACTGCACCTGCGATGAAATTTTCGCAGGTGCGGAACCACAGATGTGGTTGAAGGCCCGCAAAAGCAGTTTGACTGGCAGAAAAAGGGCTAAGTGCGAGGGTTTGATTTCATTCTTCATTTTTTGACTTGAGAGCTCGAAATTTGGCGATTTTTCGAGGGATTTTCAGAGAAAGCTTTTGGGTAATGATTCTTAACTCCTTTATGGTTATATTCCACTAATCTATGGTTAATTTCATCATTTAATTTCGGATTTAGATTGAAATTTGGGGAAAAGTTGAGAAAAGTTCTTAGGCCAAATTTTGGTATTTTGTTCGAGATATTTGTATCTGATTTGAGTAATTTTGATACGAGTGAACTCGTGGTTGATTGGGTGTTCGTATTTTGTGACTTTTACCTGATTCCGAGACGTGGGCCCGGGTCGACCTTTTGGGCCGAATTTTTGATTCTTTACTAAAGTCGTAGATTTATTATTTAAATTAGTTTCTCATAATTTTATTCATGATATGTAATTGTGTTTTGGCTAGATTTGGGCCTTTCAAATTCGGATAATCGAGGAAAGGGCATTCTTACTGATTGATTGAGCTTGGTTCGAGGTAAGTATCTTGCCTAACTTCGTGTGGGGGAACTACCCCTTAGGATTTGAGTCTTCTATGCTAATTGTAGTCCGTGTACGCGAGGTGACGAGTACGTGCTCAGACTTATTTATGGAAAATTGGCCTTTTAGGGTTCTTAGGTCTTTGTATTCACTGAATATGCAGTTATTCTCGTTATGATTACGTTTCTTAAATTCTAGTTTCACTTCTACCTGCTTTTATTATAATTAATTTCTTCATGATCCACTCTTGTTATTTATTTGATTCATCTGTTCCTTAACTAATATTGTTATCTTTTCTATTGTCATGTTATCTTTCCACTAACTACTTCTCCTTAATTGAATTTGTTGTGTCTCTTTCGTAATTGCCCGACCTTAAAAGAAGTTTAGATATCCTATATCTTAGTTGACTTGTCCTTATTTGGAATCATTCGACTTGTGTTAGCTCCCTTGTTGTTGAACTGTACATTGCGGGTCGTTGTTACATATTACTTCCTTTCTTATTGAGCTGTTCTTATTATGACTATCATTCTCTATTGTGGCTACTCCTTGTGAATTTATTTCCTCCGTTCCCTTGAGTTCTGGAATTTCTGAGTTGATTTATTTGTCGTACCCTTGTATTAGTGTTATCGTTGTTGTTGTACTTGTTGTTCTTGCATATTTACTTTGGGACTACAAGGCGGTACCTCGGGAGATCCCCCCTGTCTTGCATATTTACTTTTGGGACTATGAGGCGGTACCTCGGGAGATCCCCTGTTGAGCATTTACTTTTGGGACTACGAGACGGTATCTCGGGAGTGCCCTTTGTTGATATCTCTTTGTTATGGGTTTGCACGAGGTTTCTGCCATGCTATTGTTACTATTGATATTGGCACATGCAGCGTGACAAGGTAGGATATATATATATATATATATATATATATATAATATATGGGTTGCGCATGTGGCGAGACAAGGTGGGAACATTATTATGAACGTCTGGAGAGACAAGGCGGGCATTTATTTACTATTGCACACGTGGCGAGACAAGGTGGGTTGTGTCAGGGATTGATTTTGTGATGACTTGTGATGGCCTGGGGGCATTCTTGTTGTTGATACTTGTGTAATGGTACACTTATCTATGTGAGCTTTATTTTGTGGAAAGTAGTGTGAAAACATTCTACGTGCTGTCCATTTCTTTCCTTGTACTTACTAGCTGGTATGAACTATGTTAGGACACTTGCACAAGCATACACATAGTTGAGCACTCTTATCAATTAAGAAGTTTTCTTGATATTGTTGAGTATAGATGAACACCCGTGTTTACTTGCCTTCTATGTGAGAATGGCTCTATTTGGCACGTGAGTCGTCAGTGCGGTTATGAAGTGTAATGAGGGCACATGATGCCAAGTGTTAGGGTTCAGGTATTGGAACCCGTGAGTTGTGATTTGTCCGAGGTTCGGTACCTCGTGGAGTTTGTTGACAAAAACCTGATGTGAAAGCGGTCGTTGTTGCTGAGTTATTAGTTGTCCTTGATGTATCTGTGATTTTGGATTTAGGTGGTGTTTACGTTCACCCTTCTATGTCATTATTATGGTATTCCGCTGATACTTGTTGCTGTCCTTTCCTATTGCAATTACTGTATTGTTAGTAATATCGCGTAGTCTTTATGTAGATATTATATTCTTTTGTTTTTATACTTATACTTTGTTCAAGTTATTTAGTCCAGTAGGTGTCTTGACTGTTCCTCGTCACTACTCTACCTAGGTTAGTCTTGATACTTGCTGGGTACTGCCATGGTGTACTCATACTACACTTCTGTATATTTTTGTGCAGATCCAAGTATTTCTAAGTCAGTTGATCATTAGCTAGCTGTGCGGACTGTTGCTGTGGAGACTCAAGGTAAACCCGCTGCAGCGTTCGCAGGCTTCAGAGTCACCTTCTGATTTGTATTCACACTGTTTACTTTATTTCAAACAGTTGTATTTAGAAAATTGTAACAAACTCTGTAGAGCTTATGACTTGTACTACCGGTTTTGGGAATTATAAATTTTATAGAGATTTCTATTTCAAAAGTTGTTAGATGTTATTTAATTATTATTGTTATTCAGTAAATGTTAGGCTTACCTAGTCCCTAAGACTAGGTGCCATCTCGATACCCAACGGAGGGAAAATTGGATCGTGACAAGTTGGTATCAGAGCTCTAGGTTCATAGGTGCTACGAGTCAAAAGCAAGTTTAGTAGAGTCTTGCAGATCAGTACAGAGACGTCTGTACTTATCTTCGAGAGGCTACAGAACTATTAGGAAAGTTTCACTTCCTTCATTCCTATCGTGCGAGTTCATTGGTCTCGAAGTTTGAACTTTTATCATTCCATTCTCTTACAGATGGTGAGGACACGAGTTGCAGTTGCTGATGATGTTACCCCCGGAGCAGATGTCGCTAGGGGAAGAGGCAGAGGCAGTCGAAGAGCACATGCCGCAGCTAGGGCACCTACCAGAGCAGCAGTTGAGGAGCCGCCATTAGTTCCAGTTGGGGGGAAGGTACCGGAGGAGCTTGCTGTTACCCCCCGGACATCAGGAGACTTTAGCACAGTTCTTGAGCATGTTTGGTACATTGGCTCAGGCGGGGTTGATTCCGGTTGCACCAGCTATTTCATAGATTGGGAGAGGATCTTAGACTCGCGCTGCCCACTCTCCAGAGCAGCGAGTTTATGTTGATCAGGTTCCAGGTGTCATGGCAACACAACTTGTGGTCCCAGTTCAGCCCGTGGTTAGGGCAGCAGCATCTGAGGAAGAACAACTTAGACTTGAGAGGTACAAGAGGTACCGCCCTCCTACCTTCAGTGGATTGGCGACAGATGATGCTCAGGGTTTCTTGGAGGAGTGTCACCGCATTCTTTGTACTATGGGTATTGTGGAGACGATCGGGGTTGCTTTTGTTACGTTCCAGCTTAAGGGAGAGTCTTATCAGTAGTGGCGTGCGTATGAGTTGGATAGACTGGCCGATGCAGCTTCACTTACATGGGTTCAGTTTTCAGAGATGTTCCTGAGAGCGTTTGTACCTTAGTCGCTTCGAGATGCATGGCACGCAGAGTTTGAGCAGCTATGCCAGGGCACTATGTCAGTGTCAGAGTATGCCATTAGATTCAGTGATTTGGCCAGACATGCGCCTGCTTTGGTCGCTACAGTTAGAGAGCGTGTCCGTAGATTCATTGAGGGGCTCAGGCATGATATTCGGTTCAGTGTAGCTAGGGAGTTGGAGTTGGATGTTCCATTTCAGCAGGTGGTAGGGATCGCTCGCCGAGTGGAGGGCATGTAGGATCAGGAGAGAGAGGATATGCGAGGTCATGAGAGAGAGGACAGGAAGGCGAGGAGGCCTCGCAAATCGGAAAGATCTACTGGGCCTTATTTTGGAGGCAAGGTACGACATGGTAGAGGTTTTGTGGGTCAACCAGTTCAGTTTGCACTTCAGGCTTCGCACAGTGTTTCAGGTGCTCATGGATCTCAGAGTACCTGTACCGCACAGTTCCCATAGCCACATCAGCAGAGAGGTTTCTTCGAGTGTGGAGATACCAGCCACAGGGTGAGAGATTGTCCTAGACTCCGGACAGGTGTGTCACAGCGGAGTATTCAGGCGAGTAGAGGGCGCCCAAGAGGGGAAGGCCCGGCCTGGCCCGTTGATGTGTTTTGTATAGTAGGCTTGAGGCCACTGTGCCAGATGATGTCATACAGATATGCTTTTGATTTGTTACAGAGAGGCACTATTCGTATTTTGTTTTGGTTCTGCTTATCGGGGCGAGTTCCCCTATTTGTTGACCTACCTATGGGTGAGTTCATGACCTAGTATTATGTTTATGTGTTTGTGTAATGACCCGACCGGTCGTTTTGAGAATTTAAGTCCCGTTTGGTGGCATAAGGCCCTGAGCATCTTCATATTATGTGTTTTGACTTGCATGCGTGGTTGAATTCAATTACCGGGTGATTCGGAGTGATTTGGGATACTTAGTCCCTAAAACGGAAGCTTAAGTCTTAGGATTTTGATCGTAGTTGGAACTGTGTGAAGATGACTCCGGAATGGAGTTCTGTTTGTTCCATTAGCTCCGTTGGGTGATTTTGGACTCAGGAGCATGTCCGAACTGTGAATTTGAGGTCTGTAGCTGATTTAGGCTTGAAATGGCGAAAGTCAATTTTTTGGAGATTTTGACCGGAAGTGGACTTTTTGATATCGGGGTCGAAATATGATTCTGATAGTTGGAACATCTTCGTTATGTTATTTGGGACTTGCCTGCAAAATTTGACATCATTTCGGGTTGGTTTGATAGGTTTCAGCGCGAGTTTTAGAAGTTGGAAGTTTTGAAAGTTCATAATTTTGATTCGTGGTGCGATTTGTATTTTCGGCATTGTTTGATATGATTTGAGACCTCGAGCAAGTCCGTGTAGGTTATGGAACTTGTTGGTATGTTTAGATGGGGTCCCGGTGGCCTCATGTGAGTTTCAGATGGGCTACAAGTCATTTTCCCCTATTTTTGAACTGCTGGTTCTGGTGTCTGATGTCCTTCTTCGGGATGGCGAAGCTCCTTTCGCGTTCGTGAAGTGTCTCTGCTGACAGCCTCAATTTCCTTCTTCGCATTTGCGTAGTACGCCTCGCAATCGTGTAGCTCTGCACATTTCCTTCATCTCTTTCACGTCCTCCATTCCGCGTTCGCGTAGTAGAAACCAGGCCCTGAGCACTGGAGGTCGTTACTCTTCGCGTTCGCATGTTTCCCTACGCGTTTCGCGTAGGTTTCTGTCTCTTCCTCTCCACGTTCGCGAGCGTGTCTTCGTGTTCGCGAAGCACTTCCTGGCAGCCTTCATTATTCTTCTTCGCGAACACGTCCTTTTCTCCATGTTCGCGATGCACAAACACCTGGGCAGAATAAATAGTACTCTATTCCGAGAGTTTTGCCATTTTCACCATTTTGGAGTTCTAGAGCTCGGTTTTGAGCAATTCCTTGTGGGGTTTTCAAGCAAATCGATTGGGTAAGTGTTATTCACCTAGAATTTATTATATTCCATGATTTTATCTTTATTTTTATCATTTAATTTGTGTTTTGAGTTGGGGAAAATGGTGATTTTTGAAGAAACTTTTCAAAATGAAAAATCATGATTTGAGGGACGAATTGACATCGGAAATTGATAATTTTAGTATGGTTGAACTCGTATCGGAATGGGTGTTCGGGTTTTGTAAAATTTGTCGGGTTCCGAGGTGCGGGTCCGGGGGTCGACTTTTGGACCGATTTTTAGATTTTGATAAAGATTGAAGCTTTATGATCCGGAATAGTTTCATATGAGTTTCATTTGTGCTTTGAAGTTATTTTTGATTAGATTTGAGCCGTCCGGAGGTCATTTTACCCGAGAAGTTCATTTTTGAGTATCGGTTTGTCTTCTTTGAGGTAAGTATCTTGTCTAACCTTGTGTGGAGGATTTTTCCTTAGGATTTGAGTCTTCTATGTTGATTGTAGTCCATGTACGCGAGGTGACGAGTGCGTACTCGGACTTATTTGTGGAAAGTTGGCCTTTTAGAGTTCTTAGGTCCTTATATTCACTGAGTATGAAATTGTTCTTGATATGATTAAGTTCCTATTTACTAGTTTCACCTCTACATGCTTTAATTTGAATTAATTGCTTCAGGATTTTATCACGACCCTAATTCACCCTCCGTAGGATGTCGTGATGGCACCTAGTCTCTAAGACTAGGTAAGCCTAACAAATTACGAAATAGCATAATAAGAGTCTGAAACTCAAACCTCAATAATTGTAATAGATGAAAACTGCAAGTCAAAGAACTACAATCTCCCAAAATCTGGTAGAAACAAGTCACAAGCTTCTAAGAGAAATACAAAGGTCTCTATACATCAGAGTCTACTAAACTAAGGAAAACAACATGATAAGGATATAGGAGGACTCCGAGGTCTATGGACGCTGGCAGATGTACCTTGAAATCTCCGCACACATGTAGTTCCTGGGCTGGTAAGAAGTACCTGGATCTGAACAAAAAGATGTGCAGAAGCGTAGTATGAGTACACCACAGCGGTACTCAGTAAGTGCCAAGCCTAACCTCGGTAGTGTAGTGACAAGGTCAGGTCAGGCCCTACTAGAAATAATAGAAAAATTAAGACAGAGGATATAATAATGTAATGAAATAACTGAGGAGTGAACAACACAACAAATAGAGGTAAACAACAGGGGGCGCTCCCGAGATACCGTCTCGTAGTCCCAAAAGTAACTGCTCAACAAGGGATCTCCCGAGATACTGTCTCGTAGTCCTAAAAGTAAATATGCAAGGGGATCTCCCGAGGTACTGCCTCGTAGTCCCAAAGTAAATATGCAGTACAGGAGGATCTCCCGTGGAACCGCCTTGTAGTCCTAAAATAAATATGCAGTACAGGGGGATCTCCCGAGGAACCGCCTCGTAGTCCCAAAATAAATATGCAGCAGGTAATCGGAGGAACAACAAATATTTAGCCAGAGATCTTACAGTTAAAGATTTAAATCCAATCGAGGAAAGCAGGTAATTCAGCTAAGCATGTTGCACGTATTGCAAGTAAGAGTTAAGGCACGTAGACATGTGATACTAGGCTAATCATGATCACTACATATACTAAGGCAACTCAGTTAAAGAATTTAAAAGAAGATTACTCAGCAAGAACCGATATTTCCAAATTTTGCCCGTGTACGCACTCGTCATCTCGCGTATACGGCGGTCACATATCACAAAATGTTACAACAATATCAAATCCTAGGGGAATTTTCCTCACACAGGGTTAGACAAGCCAGTTACCTCGAATCACGCTCAATCAGTCAAGTAGAATGCATTTCCCTCGATTTTCAAACTCCGATCGGCTTGAATCAAGTCATAATTAATTTGATTCAGTCAATACAAATTATAGGAATAAATTCCATATGAAAATACAAATTTTCCAACAAAAATCTAAAATTTAACTCAAAACTCTCCTGTGGGGCCCACTTCTCGGAACTCGATAAAAGTTACAAAAATATGAATGCTCATTCAACTACGAGTCTAACCATACAAAAATTATCCAAATTTGATATCAACTCGACCTCCAAATAATCAAATCTTATTTCCAAATCCCTAGGCCCAAATCCCCAATTTACACCTCAGAAACACGTAATCTAGTCGGATTAATCGATGATAATTCAATATTATGGAGTACAAATGATCACAGGTGACTAACCTCAAGAATTACTGTGAAAACCTCGCTCAAAATCGCCCAGCCCGAGCTAGAAATGCCCAAAAATGGCAAAAACTCGAAACCCCTCTGTTTTTGTACTGTCTAGAGGTTTCCGCTTCTACGAGATTTTTAGCAGCATCTGCGGTCTCACAGATGTGAGAATTCCTTCGCTTCTGGGGCCAAGTAGCTTATGTGTTAGAGTTGCCCTCAGAATTGGAGTCTGTCCATCCGGTTTTTCACGTATCTATGCTACGGAAGTGCATTGGCGATCCTACCCGAGTGGTGCCCACAGATGATGTACAGATTACAGAGGACTTGTCATACGAGGAAATTCCAGTTGCCATCCTAGACCGACAAATCCGCAAGCTACGAAATAAGGAGGTAGCTTCTGTGAAGGTTTTATGGAGGAGCAAGAATGTAGAAGAGATGACGTGGGAATCGGAGAAAGAAATGAAGTCTAAATACCCCCACCTATTTCAAACTGAAGATATGGTTCGAGATGGGATGCTACAACATAGCTCTATGTAGGCTAGCAGGTCATCAGGTAAGCTTTTATTTTTCACTTTCAATATTTATGATTTACGGTCGGTGAGGCAAATTGCTGCTACTTATAAAGATTGGCCATGTGTGGCATGCATAGTATGTTTTCTGGCTGCGTGCAGGTTGGTTTTAACCTAGTGTACGAAGGATACTCTGGCAAAATTTTCCAAAGCCTCTAAGAGTAAACATTCGAGGACGAATGTTCCCAAGGGGGGAGTGATGTTACACCCTATATTTTTGTACGTAAAAATGCGTCGTAAGCAAACTAATGTAGGACCAAAAATGAGATAATATTTAAAAGTATATAAAGTAAGTTAATCATGTTACCTATGAGGTTACAAATATTGAAGATCATGAACAACAAGTACAAAGAGGGTTGGACAGTTCAGAAGCTAAAGCAATTGAATAAAACAATGTTTCGTCAAAAGTCGACAAGTTGGGAATGTTATAACATGTACCTTTGGGGTGAGACTAGGGTGATTAACATGATAAAGAGATTATGTTATGATTTATATTAGTCGTATGACATCCGTGTGTTATGTTTTTAAGTCAAGCGAGTTGTGGAACAAAAGTCGATGAAAGTCATCACAAGTTACATTCATAAGTTTTACTGAAACTTTGGGTCAAATGTAACTGCAATTTTCTCCCAATATACTTAGAGTTATGGGGTGTTCCACCCATCAAATTAAAGATCTATGAGTCTATTTTCCAACGCATTAAACCATTTGTCAATACGACATCGGAGTAGAGAGATATGTGCATTTTTGCGATACTGCACAAGCTTCTAGGTGACAAGTAGGTGTGTCACCTACTTGCTTAAATGAAAGCCCAAAAATGGACCATTTCGGGTCGTCCAAAGAGGCATTTTAAAGGCCCATTTTCTTCATATATTAGACTTAAAATAGAGCATAATAACCAGACATAAGCTCTGCAAAGAATCCTCCCAAAAATTTCCCACAAACCCTAATTGATTTTCTCTCCCTTTCAAGTTCTAATTAGAGGTAAAACCTAAAGTTTGAAGGACCAAGATAGGAGCTGAGTTATCCAACAAATAAGGTGAGTTTACTGCTCTCTTTCATCCATTTGTTCTTCTATAAATTCATGGCAAGTCATTCTATACTTGTAAGAACTCACGGGACGGTGATCGGAAGCCGTGAGTTCGAGTTATTCACTTGTAGCGGACTGTTTTGTGGACTGTTTTATGTTGCTGTTGGGCTGCGTGTTTTACTACTGTTTTGTGGAGTTTTGGAGGAGGAAGGGGGTGTAGAAACACCATATAAATGTAGGGTGGTTAGCTGGTCGTTCGTCATAACATTTTCGGGTCGTTTGACACTACTACGGTGGTCGTTTTGTGTACGAAGAGATTGGGGTGTGTTGGGCTGTTTGGTAGTATTTGATGGTGTATATAGGGCTGGAAAATGATGTATATATGTTGTTATTGTTCTGTTCTTGTATTGTTGGTGTTATCTTAAATTTGGAGGAAGTAGGGATTATAGGGGAGATGCTGCCCGTTTTAATACAAAATAAGTTTGTTGTTCGTTGTGCGATAGTTGTACCTTTCATAACTTAACGATAGTATTATTATCGTTCTTGTAGATTAAGGTGCAAAGAGGTGAGTTCAACTTGGTGATTGGAAAGATTGTGATAAGGTATGTTAAGGCTAAGCCTTCCTTCATTTTGGCATGATCTCGTAGCTACATGTGTTAGTAATGAGACAAAAAGAGAAGTTCATATTCATGAATTTATTCACACTATTCTAGTCTCATAAGTTACAATATTATTCCTTATCGAGACTCTATATTCAATTTTAGTATTGTCTTCTTCCAGTCAAGAGAGCAGCAAGCCTATATATACAGTATTACAGTATTTTCATTACCATCGAGCTATAATCGATGGGCAGGCCCCTATTGGGCAACCTCTGATCAGATGGAAAGTTATATACCGAGCCTACTGTGGCCGAGCGCCTATGAGCGAGCCCAGCATGGTCGAGATACATAGCCTAGTATGGCCGAGCGCCTATGAGCGAGCCTACTATGGCAGAGCAGTTATATATACCGAGCCTTATAAGGCCGTATAATTATTTTACTTACTATATTGAAGGAGTTGAGTCAGTATCAGCAGGTAAGTATATCTCCAGATCATCTTTGACTCCCAGTTACTTCCAGTTATTATATTATCAGTTCAGTTTCGATTTTCAGTTATGTTATTGCCTTACATACTCGGTACATTATTTCGTACTGACGTCCCTTTTCCGGGGACGCTGCATTTCATGGCACCTGGAAAATTGAAGGAGTTGAAGGAGCAGTTAAAAGATTTGTTGGAGAAAGGTTACATCAGGCCCAGTACCTCACCTTGGGGTGCACCATATCTGTATATATGTTATGGGTAGGTCGGGGCCCTGTTCCGATCACAGTACATCTATCAGTAGAGGCTTGTAGACATATCCTGTTGGTTAGTGTTGTATGTTGGGTTTGTATAAATTGGTGGTTTGTCAGCTGTAGTAGCTATGACGGCCTTGTCGGCCTAGCTTTATATTGATGTTTAGTTAGCGCTAGTTTCCATTCATTTTTATATTTTGCTTCGCAAATTGTCTTACAAGGTGGCCCCATGGCCAAAGTATGACATTATATGTTCAGAGTCCCTTAGTCGCAATATGGTACGCCAGATTAGGTGAGGCACCGGGTGCTTGTCTCGCTCCTAGGTTCGGGGCGTGACAAAAACACTGGATGAACACCCGATAGATTAGGCGGCAATGCAAGTTCATAAGCCACCTCTCCAATCTTCTTAAGTATTTCAAAAGGTCCAATATACCTAGGACTCAACTTACCCTTCTTCCCAAATCTCATAACACCCATCATAGGCGAAACTCGGAATAGTACCTTCTCTCCTACCATGTAAGTAACATCGCGAACCTTTCGGTCGACATAACTCTTTTGTGTAGACTGCGCTGTGTGAAGTCGTTCCTAAATCAATTTAATCTTTTCCAAGGCATCCTGGACTAAATCAGTACCCAATAGCCTAGTCTCCCTCTGCTCAAACCAACCCACCAGAGACCGATACCATCTCCCATATAAAGCCTCATACGGAGCCATCTGAATGCTCGATTGGTAGCTGTTATTGTAAGCAAACTCTGCAAGTGGCAGAAAATGATCCCAAGAACCCCAAAATCTATAGCACAAGCACGTAACATATCTTCCAATATCTGAATAGTGCGCTCGGACTGCCCGTCCGTCTGAGGGTGAAATGTTGTACTCAACTCTACCCGACTACCTAATTTTCGCTGTACGACTCTCCAGAATCATAGTGTAAACTGCGTACCCTAGTCAGAGATGATAGATACCGGTAAGCCATGAAGCCTAACAATCTCGCGGATGTAAACCTGAGCCAGCTGCTCCAAAGAGTAAGTAGTAACCACAGGAATGAAATGAGCTGACTTGGTCAATCTATCCACAATCACCCAAATTGCATCGAACTTCCTCTGAGTCCGTGGGAGCCCAATAACAAAATCCATAGTGATCCGCTCCCATTTCCATTCTAGAATCTCTAACTTCTGAAGCAATCCACCCGGTCGTTGATGCTCATACTTCACCTGCTGACAATTTAGGCACCGAGCTACATATTCCACTATGTCTTTCTTCATCTGCCTCTACCAATAGTGTTATCTCAAGTCCTGATACATCTTTGCAGCACCCGGATAAATGGAGTACCGTGAACTCTGAGAATTCTAGAGAATCAACTCATGCAAACCATCTACATTAGGCATACATAGCTTGCCCAAGCATCCGTAATACACCGTCATCTCCAATAGTGACTTCCTTAGTGTCACTGTGCTGAACTGTGTCCTTAAGGACAAGCAGATAGGGGTCATCATACTGACGCTACCTGATACGATCATAAAGAGAAGACTGAGAAACCACATAAGTCAAAACTCAGCTTGGCTCCGAAACATCCAATCTAACAAACTAGTTGGCAAAGTCCTGAACATCCACGACTAAAGGCCTTACTGCTACTGGTAAGTATGCTAAGCCACCAAAACTCTCCGCCTTACGACTCAAGGCATCGACCACTATATTGGCCTTCCCAGGATGATAGAAAATGGTGAAATGATAATTCTTAAGCAACTCCAACCATCTCCGCTGTCGCAAATTAAGATCCTTCTGTTTAAACAGATGTTGTAGACTCCAGTGATTGGTTTAAACCTCACAATGGACACCGTACAAATAATGCTGCCAAATTATTAAGGCATGAACAATAGCTGCTAATTAAACATCATGGATCGGATAATTCTTCTCATGTACCTTTAACTGTTTGGAAGCATAGGCAATCACCCTACCGTCTTGCATCAACACTGCGCCAAGACCAATACATGACACATCATAATACACATTATAAGACCCTGAACTTGTAGGCAACACCAATACTGGGGTTGTAATCAAGGCTATCTTGAGCTTTTGAAAGCTCTCCTCACATTCCTTGGTCCATCTGAACGGAGCACCCTTCTGGGTCAATTTAGTCATAGGTGCAGCAATAGAAGAAAAACCCTCTACAAATCAGTGATAATACCCTACCAAACCAAGGAAACTCCGGATCTCAGTAGTTGATGACGGTCTGGGCCAACTCTGCACTGCTTCAATTTTCTTCGGATCTACCTTGATCCCTTCGCACGAAACTATATGACCCAAAAATCTCACTGAATCAAGCCATATTCACACTTTGAAAATTTTGTAAATAACTTCTTTTCTCTCAAAGTATAAAGCACAATCCTCAGCTGTTGCTCATGATCTTCCCGGCTCCGGGAATACACCAGAATACAGTCAATAAACACAATGATGAAAGAATTAAGATAGGGTTAAAATACACTATTCATTAAGTGCATAAATGATTTTGGGGCGTTGGTCAGCCCAAAGGATATCACAAGGAACTCGTAATGACCATACCGAGTCCTGAAAACAGTCTTCGGGATATCTGGCTCCCGAATCTTCAATTGATGATAGCTTGAACGTAAGTCGATCTTAGAGAACACTCTGGCACCCTGAAGCTGATCAAATAAGTCATCAATACGTGGCAATGGATACCTGTTTTTCACTATAACCTTGTTCAACTGGAGATAATCAATACACATCTGCATTGAACCATCCTTCTTCTTCACAAATAAGACAGGAGCACTCCAAGGCGATACACTGGGCCGAACAAAACCCTTATCAAGCAACTCCTGTAATTGCTCCTTTAATTCCTTCAATTCTGCGGGGGCCATACGATATGGTGGAATAGAAATAGGTTGAGTGTCCGGTAACAAATTAATGCTAAAGTCAATATCCCTGTCGGGTGGCATACTCGGAAGATCCGCTGGAAATACATCAGGAAAATCCCTTACTACAGGAACTGACTCCATAGTAGGAGTATCAATACTAACATCTCTCACATAGGCTAGATATGCATCACACCCCTTATCAACCATTCGTTGAGCCTTAAGAAATGAAATAACCGTGCTAGGAACATGATCCAAGGTACCTCTCCATTCTAGCCACGGTAGACCTAGCATAGCAAACGTCATCGTCTTGGCGTAATAATCAAGAATAGCATGATAGGGCGACAACCAATCTATGCTCAAAATAATATTGAAATCCACCATACTGAGCAATAATAGATCAGATCTGGTCTCACAACCACTAATAACAATCAAACATGACCGTTACACACGGTTAACAATAATAGATTCACCCACGGGTATAGATACACAGACAGAAGAACTCAAAGAATCACGGGATACGCCTAAATACGGGGCAAAATAAGATGACATATAAGAATAAGTGGAGCCTGGATCAAATATTACTGATGCATCTCTATGACGAACCGGAATAATACTTGTGATAATAGAATCGGATGCAACTGCCTCCGTCCTAGCAGGAAGGGCATAATATCTGGCATGGCCTCCCCCTCTAGGGTGACCTCTACATGTCCGACCTCCACCTCTAGCTGGATGTGTAGGTGGAGTGGAAACTAGAGCAATAATTATGGCCTGAGAAGCCTGAGGGCCTTGTAGAATAGGTGGGGCCTGCAAAATCTGTGGAGGTGCACCCCTCCTGAATCTGGGGCAATCCCTAACTATATGACGAGTGTCACCACACTCAACACAAGCTCTCGGAGGATGTGGCTGTTGTGACTGGCTTGGTCCTGATCGACTGGACTAGACACTGGAGCACTACGTACAAGAGGTACACTAGACACTGGCAGTGCATAATAGGGATCCTGGGTCTTAGGAATGGCCGGAGTACTGCTGGCGGTTGGAAGTGTTGTATGAATAGGATGACTCCCATAAGCCCTACCCTGATGAGCTGTAGATGGGGCACGAGAACTGTTATACGTGCCAGAATCTTGGGGTCTCTTAGCTTCCCTCTCTTCTCTCTCCCAGATCCGCATACCCTCCAATCTCCTAGCAATAGACACCACCTGCTAGTATGCGATGTCTATCTCCAACACTCGTGCCATACTGAATCTGATACTAGGGTGGATCCCCTCAATAAATATGTGAACCCCCTCTCGAACAGTAGCAACCAAGGCTGGTGCATGCCCATCCAAATCACTGAATCGGACCGCATACTCTAACATGGTCATAGAACTCTGGCGCAGTTGCTCAAACTATGCGCGCCATGCATCTCTAAGACTTTAAGGAACATACTCCCTTAAGAACATATCTGAAAACTAAGTCCAAGTGAGTGAAGCTGCCTCAGCTGCACTATCCAACTCGTATGCTCGTCACCACTGGTAGGCCGCTCCTCTAAGATGGAATGCCATGAAAGAAACCCCACTGGAATCCACAATACCTATAGTGCAGAGGATACAGTGACATTCCTCAAGAAAACCCTTAGCATCCTCTAAAGCCAAACTGCTGAAAGTGGGAGGGTGGTACTTCTTGTACCTCTCGAGCCTGAGCTGCTCCTCCTCTAAAACTATTGCCTTAACCTCGGGCCAAACTGGGACAACTGGCTGCACTAGTATAACCTCTGGGGCATGATCAACTTGGGCCCATGGCTCTGGGGTATGGGCGGCTGGAGTTTGTGCTTATCCCCCCGCCTGAGATGTGGCAGGAGTAAGTGGAATCAACCCTGCCTGAGCTAGAGTGCCAAACATACTCAAGAACTAGGCAAGAGTTTCCTGAAGTGCAGGGGTAGTAACATGCATCTTAGGTGTCTGTTCTCCAACTGGAGCTACTAGTGGTTCTACTGCAGCAGCTTGTACAAGTGCTCTAGCTGCACCACGTGGTCTTCCTCGGCCTCTGGCACGACCTTTACCCTAACACCGGCCTTTTGTGGCTCCAACAGGGGGCGCGGGTGTTTGATCATCAGATCCAGTTGTGCGTGTCCTCACCATCTATGAGAGAATAGAAAGACAATGGTTTAGAACTTCGATGTCAACAAATGCGCATGATAAGAAATCAAAGAAGTGAACATTTTCATAACAGTTCCGTAGCCTCTCGAAGATAAGTACAGACGTCTCCGTATTGATCCGCGAGACTCTACTAAACCTGTTTGTTACTCATAATACCTATGAACCTAGGGCTCTGATACCAACTTGTCACGACCCAAATTCACCCTCTGTAGAATGTCATGATGACACCTAGTCTTTAAGACTAGGTAAGCCTAACAAATTGCGGAATAACATAATAAGAGTATGAAACTCAAACCTCAATAGTTGTAATAGATGAAAACTGCAAGTAAAAGAATTACAATCTCCCAAAATCTGGTAGAAACAAGTCACAAGCTTCTAAGAGAAATATTAAGGTCTCTATACATCAGAGTCTACTAAAATAAGGAAAACAACATTATAAGGATAAATGGGGACTCCGAGGTCTGCGGACGCTGGCAGATGTACCTTAAAGTATCCGCACATAGGTAGTTCACTGATATCTGGACCGGTAAGAAGTACTTGGATCTGCACAAAAGGATGTGCAAAAGCATAGAATGAGTACACCACAGCGGTACCCAGTAAGTGCCAAGCCCAACCTCGGTAGAATAGTGACGAGGTTAGGCCCTATTGGAAATAATAGAAAAATTAAGACAGAGGATATAATAATATAATGAAATAACTAAGGAGTGAACACCACAGCAAATATAGGTAAACAACAGGGGGCGCTCCCGAGATACCGTCTCGTAGTCCCAAAAGTAAATGCTCAACAAGGGATCTCCCGAGATACTGTCTCGTAGTCCCAAAAGTAAATATGCAAGGGGATCTCCCGAGGTACTGCCTCGTAGTCCCAAAGTAAATATGCAGTACATGAGGATCTCCCGTGGAACTGCCTCGTAGTCCTAAAATAAATATGCAGTATAGGGGGATCTCCCAAGGAACTGCCTCGTAGTCTCAAAATAAATATGCAGTATATGGGGGTCTCCCTAGGAACCGTCTCATAGTCCCAAAATAAATATGCGGCAGGTAATTAGAGGAACAACAAATTTTTAGCCAGAAATCTTACAGCTAAAGATTTAAATCAAATCGAGGAAAGCAGGTAATTCAGCAAAGCATGTTGCACGTATTGCAAGTAAGAGTTAAGGTATGTAGACATGTGATACTAGGCTAATCATGATCACTACATATACTAAGGCAACTCAGTTAAAGAATTTAAAAGAAGATTACTCAGCAAGAACCGATATTTCCAAATTTTGCCCGTGTACGCACTCGTCACCTCGTATACACGGCGGTCACATATCACAAAATGTTACAACAATATCAAATCCTTGGGGAATTTTCCCCACACAGGGTTAGACAAGCCACTTACCTCGAATCACGCTCAATCAGTAAAGTAGAATGCCTTTCCCTCGATTTTCCAACTCCGATCGGCTTGAATCTAGTCATAATTAATTTGATTCAGTCAATACAAATTATAGGAATAAATTCCATATGAAAATACAAATTTTCCAACAAAAATCTAAAATTTAACTCAAAAATCTCCTGTGGGGCCCACTTCTCGGAACTCGACAAAAGTTACAAAAATATGAATGCCCATTCAACTACGAGTCCAACCATACCAAAATTATCCAAATTTGATATCAACTCGACCTCCAAATCATCAAATCTTATTTCCAAATCCCTAGGCCCAAATCCCCGATTTACACCTCAGAAACACATAATCTAGTCGGATTAATCCATGATAATTCAATATTATGGAGTACAAATGATCACAGGTGACTTACCTCAAGAATTTTCGTGAAAACCTCGCTCAAAATTGCCCAGCCCGAGCTAGAAATGCCCGAAAATGGTAAAAACTTGGAACCCCTATGTTTTTGTACTGTCTAGAGGTTTCCGCTTCTTTGAGATTTTTAGAATCATCTTTTAGATTCCATACGGAGCTATTGGAATCATCAAAACTTTATTCCGGGGTCGTTTACACATAGGTCGACATTCGGTCACTATTTTAACTTAAGCTTTAAGCCTTGGAACCAAGTGTTCCAATTCATTTCAAAACCTCACCGGACCCGAACCAATTACCCCGTTAAGTCACATAATAGATGTAAAGCATAATTTGAGCACCGGCTGAGTCGTTACAGATTCACTCTTATTGCCTATTTGACTCTTATTTGACTTAACTGAATATTTTACCTCTTTTATTGTCATGCTATCTTTTCATAACTACTTATCTTTATTTGGAATTATTATTATCTCATCCTATAATTGTTTAGTCTTAATTGAGGTTATGATTATCTTTTCGCTGCTTATCCTTAATTGAATTATTGAATATCCTTCGAAATTTCTCAACCTTAAAAAAAGTGAGATATCCTATATCTTAGTCGACTTGTTTTATTTGGAATTGTTTGACTCGTGTTAGCTTCCGTGTTGTTAAAATGTATATTGTGGGATCGTTTCTACATATTAGTTTCCCTTGTTGAGCTGTTCTCTTTACGCCCAACATTCTTTAGTGTGGTTATTCCTTGTGAATCGGTTCTACTATTTCTTTGTGATTTAAAGTTCTTGAGTTGATTTGCTTGTCGTACTTTGTATTATTGTCATTGTTGTTGTTGTACTTGTTATGGTGATGCACGAGGTTTCTGCCGTGCGGGTTTTGTTATAGTGATGCACGAGGTTTCTGCCGTGCGGTTGTGGTTATTGTGATGCACGAGGTTTCTGCCGTACGGTTGTTGTTATGGGGTTGCACAAGGTTTCTGCCGTGCTATTGTTACTATTGATATTTTCACATGCGGCATAACAAGGCATGATATATATATATATATATATATATATATATATATATATATATATATATATATATATATATGTAGGTTGCGTATGTGGCGAGACAAGGTGGGAACATTATTATACACGTGTGGCGAGACAAGATGGGTTGTGTCAGGGATTGAATTGTGATGATTTGTGATGGCCTCGGGGCATTCTTGTTGTTGATATTTGTGTAGTGGTACACTTACCCATGTGAGCTTTATCTTGTGAAAGTTGTGAGGAAATATTCTACGTGTTGTCCGTCCTTTTTCCTTATGCTTATTTGCTGGTATGGACTGTGTTAGGACACTTGCACAAGCATACATGTAGTTAAACACTCTTATTGGATAAGAGGTTTTCTTGATATTGTTGAGCATAGATGCTCACCCTTGTTTACTTGCCTTCTATATGAGAATGACTCTATTGGCACGTGAGTCATCAATGCGGTTATGAGGGGTTATGAGGGCACAGGATGCCAAGTGTTAGGGTTCAGGTATTGAGACCCGTGAGTTGTGAATTGTCCGAGGTTCGGTACCTCATGGAACTTGATGACTAAAACCTGATGTAAAAGCGGTTATAGTTGCTGAGTTATTACTTGTCCTTGCTGTATTTGTGATTCCGGATTTAGGATGTGTTCCATTCACTTTTCTGTGTCATTTTTATGGTATTCCACTGATACTTGTTGTTTCCTTTCTTATTTCCATTACTGTATTGAGAGCCATATTGCATAGTCTTTATGTAGATATCATATTTCTGTTGTTCATATACTTATACTTGTTCAATTTATTAGACCAGTGGGTGTCTTGACTGTTCCTCGTCACTACTCCACCGAGGTTAGTCTTGATACTTACTGGGCACCGCTGTAGTGTGCTCATTCTACACTTCTGCACATTTTTGTGCAGATCCAGGTTTTTGTTCGTTAGCAGATGTGCGGGTCATTGCTGTGGAGACTCAAGGTAAACATGCTGCTGCATTCACCGGCTTCGGAGTCACCTTCAAGGTTTTGTTTTGCACAGTTTATTCTTATTTCTGGACAGTTGTATTTAGAAATTTTCTAACAAACACTCTGTAGAGCTTATGAATTATACTACCGGTTTTGAGAATTTTAAATTTTAAGAGATTTCTATTTCAAATTGTTGGATGTTATTTAAATAATGTTGTTGTTTTCAATTAATGTTAGGCTTACCTAGTCCCTTAAACTAGGTGACATCACGATACCCAAACGGAGGAGAGATTGGGTTGTGACAGTTTGCCCCTGTTGGGAGATTCTATGAGTGATAGCCGTGTCTATAGTTGTTTTACTTCATTATTGAAAGTTGGGATACTAGAAGTGAATTCATGTTGTCTATTATGGCAGGTTTGATGTGATTCCTGAGTAATTTGGTTACGATTTGTGATTTGATACTCTACCAGGGTGAGGGTTTAGTAAGTGTTGTGATTTTATTGGCAGAATTGAGTTAGTGGAAGATTTCAGTTGGTATGATGTGTATTCGACTTGTGATTCATAGTTGAGGATGAGACCCTCGTGATTCCATGTGATTTGATATGTTTGAGCGGGCTACGTGCCGCGGTGGAGGTTATATCAGGATGAGATCCTTGTGATTTGTTCATATACTTTGGTTTCTCCTTTTAAATTGATTCGTAGGATGGTATTGATAGAGAGTTTTGCCTATCGGGCTTGTTTGATATTTCTCTTATGTGTTTCTCTTTATATAATCAGTCATTTTCGTCTTGTGCTTATTTGAGTTTTAGCTTACGAGGTGTATGCCCGGTGGCATTAGATGTGACTTATTGATCCGGGTGTATAGTTATGAGATCTTCATGCTTCTTGCATCATTGTCAGCGTTGTGTAGGTTTGAAATGGGTCTCTAACGGATATGAGGCTAATTGCCGGTGCTGGTTTTGAATACGGGAAGCTATTGTGATCAGAAATGTTATTATGGGCCTATGTGTGGTGTGTCATGTTGGGTGGTGGTACCTTGTGGGTGTAGGAATGAGTTGTTATAACTGGTTGAGACTGATACCGGGTATGGATTTAGAATCGGGTCTTTTGGAGATGAATGGAAGGTGAGAATTTCTACTCTAAGGCTTATCGGTGTTGGTAGAAAGGATAAATTACAGTTGAGATGGTACCTTCAGGCTTATGTGGATTGGGGTGACGTGGGGTCACCCGCGGGTGTATGTCAAAGGCGTGCATTCAGTGATTTGATGACTTCAAGGCGATTCTTGGCACGTTCGAGGACGAACGTTTGTTTAAGAGGGGAAAGATGTAACGACCCGGTCGGTCGTTTTGAGAATTTAAGTCCCGATCGGTGGCATAAGGTCCTGAGCAGCTTCGTATTATGTGTATTGATTTGCATGCGTGGTTGAATTCAGTTACCGGATGATTCGGAGTCAAATCGGAAGAAGGATGCAAGTTTTGGAAGCTTAAGTTTTAGGATTTTGACCGTAGTTGGAACTATGTGAAGACGACTCCGGAATAGAGTTTCGGTGGTTCCGCTAGCTCCGTTGGGTGATTTTGGACTTAGGAGCGTGTCCGGAATGTGAATTTGAGCTTTGTATCTCATTTAGGCTTGAAATGGCGAAAGTCAATTTTTTGGAGATTTTGACCAGAAGTGGACTTTTTGATATCGGGGTTGGATTCTGATTCCTAAAGTTGGAGTAGGTCTGTAATGTTGAATATGACTTGTGTGCAAAATTTGGGGTCAATTGGACGTGGTTTGATAGGTTTCGACATCGGTTGTAGAAATTTGAAGTTTCAAGTTCTTTAAGTTAGAATTGGAGGATGATTCATGATTTTAGCGATGTTTGATATGGTTTGAGGGCCCGACTAAGTTTGTATGGTGTTTTAGGATTGGTTTGTATGTTTGGTAGAGTTCCCGGGGTCCTCGGGTGTGTTTCAGATGCTTAACGGAGGAAATATTGGACTTAGGAAATCTCTGAAGTTTGTTAGTTTCTGGTGTTTCGCACTTGCGGTAGGGGAACCGCAGGTGCGGGGCCGCAGGTGCGAGGTGAGTTTCTCATCTGCGATGCCTGCAAATGCGCTGGAGAGATCGCAGGAGCAGTGGAGGACCGCAGAAGCGAACATAGATCCGCAGGTGCGCACACGCAGGTGTGACCTTTTGATCGTAGAAGCGGGCGATACGTTTTAAGTGAAAACTGCACCTGCGATGTATTTTTTGCAGGTGCGGAACCGCATATGCGGTTGAAGGCCCGCAGAGCGGTTTGACTGGCAGAAAAAGGGCTAAGTGCGAGGGTTTGATTTCATTATTCATTTTTGGACTTGAGAGCTCGGAATTTGGCGATTTTTCGAGGGATTTTTAGAGAAAGTTTTTGGGTAACGATTCTTAACTCTTTTATGGTTATATTCTACTAATCTATGGTTGATTTCATCATTTAATTTCGGATTTGGATTGAAATTTGGGGAAAAGTTCTTAGGCCAAATTTTGGTATTTTGTTCGAGATTTTTGTATCGGATTTGAGTAATTTTGATACGAGTAAACTCGTGGTTGATTGGGTGTTCGTATTTTATGACTTTTACCCGATTCCGAGACGTGGGTCCGGGTCGACGTTTTGGGCCGAAATTTTTGATTCTTTACTAAAGTCGTAGATTTATTATTTAAATTAGTTTCTCGTAATTTTATTCATCATATGTAATTGTGTTTGGCTAGATTTGGGCCATTCTGAGTCGTATAATCGAGGAAAGGGCATTTTTACTGATTGATTGAGCTTGGTTCGAGGTAAGTATCTTGCCTAACTTAGTGTAGGGGAACTACCCCTTAGGATTTAAGTCTTCTATACTAATTGTAGTCCATTTACGCGAGGGGACGAGTACGTGCTCGAACCTATTTGTGGAAAATTGGCTTTTTAGGGTTCTTAGGTCTTTGTATTCACTGAATATGCAGTTGTTCTCGTTATGATTACGTTTCTTAAATTCTAGTTTCACTTCTACCTGCTTTTATTATAATTAATTGCTTCATGATCTACTCTTGTTGTTTATTTGATTCATATGTGCCTTAACTGAAATTGTTATCTCTTCTATTGTCATGTTATCTTTCCCCTAACTGCTTATCCTTAATTGAATTTGTTGTGTCTCTTTCGTAATTGCCCGACCTTAAAAGAAGTTTAGATATCCTATATCTTAGTTGACTTGTCCTTAGTTGGAATCATTCGACTTGTGTTAGCTCCCTTGTTGTTGAACTGTACATTGCGGGCCGTTGTTACATATTACTTCCTTTCTTATTGAGCTATTCTTATTATGACTAGCATTCTCTATTGTGCATAGGGCATGATATTGATGATTGTTTTAAGCTATAAAATGAGATTGAAACATTGATCAAGAGTGGAGCCATTCGGTGCACCCTGGTGCCACCCAATATGAATCGCAATCCGCTGCCAGATCCCCAAAATCAGGGGGTCAACATGATCACATTGGATGAAGAATATGACCTAAAGGGAACGATTGTCACTATAGGAAATTCAGAAGCCGCAAGGATCCCTCCTCAAAGTACTCCAATGATTACAATACAAGTGAGTCCTATAGTGACTGTTCAGCCTTATCAGCGATAACCTTTCATTGCTACAAAGGATGAAGAGAGTCGAGAATACAAAACTGTCACATGGATGACTCTGCAGAAGGGGAAGGACAAAATGATAGACTCTGCCGCAACCCATGGTATGAATAGGTCTGTTAAATGCTACTCTCCTGAAGATGCCAATCGAGGGAACTTGGGAAGAGAGCAAATTCAAAGAAGGAACATAACAGACCCAGAAGCTGCCGAGTTCTAGAAGAGAATGTCAACCAAAGAGTACTCCGTGGAGGAGCAACTGAAGAAATCTCCAGCACATATACCAATCATGGACTTGTTAATGAGCTCCGACAATCATAAACATGCCCTGTTGAAAGTACTAAGTGGGCTAAATATACCAAGAAATACCATCAGTGAGGCACTGGCCGCGACAATTGGGAAAATGGTCGAAGCAAATATGATCACTTTCAGAATAGATGAACTTCCTGTCGAAGGCGCCAGTCACAACAAATCTCTTCATATCACTGTTAAATGTGCGGACAAAGTGGTGTCTCAAGTGTTGGTCGATGGAGGGTCAGGAGTCAACATTTGTCCGCTCTCTACCATATAGGAGTTAGGGATCCATTTGAGTGAAGTCAAGGAAAGACACGTGAGGGTAAGGGCCTTTGATGGTTTGTAGAAGGATGTTATTGGAGAAATTTATTTGCCTTGCAGATCGGGCCGGTCGAATTTCCAATATTGTTTAAAGTAATGGATATATCTTCTTCCTACAACTTGCTGCTGGAAAGGCCCTGGACACACATGGCAGGGGCCGTCCTATCCACCTTACACCAATGCATGAAATTTGAGTAGGGATGTCAGGAGATCGTGGTCCACGACGAGTGGGGTCACTTCGCTTATTTGGAGCAAGCTGTTCCAATCATTGAAGGGCTAGACGAAGTTGCTTTCCATGCACTGGAAATCATGCAGACTACCAAAATGGAAGAGACTAAACAAACCTTGGGAATGCTGTCACCGTATAGATCCAAGATAGTTGTGAGGGAGATGATGAAATATGGATACATGCCGGGAACAAGGCTGGGAGCCAGGTTGGACAGGATCACAGAGCCAATTGAACCTAATGGGCAGAAAAAAGGACGACATAGGATATCAGCCTCCGGTAGGGAAAGCTCATACCTGTTGCTCCAGTAAAAAGGTTTTTGTGCCAGAGCATGTTTCAAGTCCATGTCAGAGTTCAGTACCAGAAGATGATATCATCGACGGGATGGGAAAGTTGTTCGTGAATATGATCGAAGAGTGCTCTTAAGGGACTAACATCAATACACCGATTATCCGAGATGCCGAACTAGAAGAAGAGCTGCGGAATTGGACTGCCAGTCCATCTTTGGTTCAATGGGAGTCTTGGTAGTATGGAACTGTAAAAGTTTTTCTTTTGAAAAACGCATGGTCAATTGAGGTCTGCACCTTATCTGTACCCTTTTTTCATTTGCCTCTTTTGAACGCTTAAGACGTTCCTCTTCTGATGAAATAAAAGGAATCATTTTCTCAAAATATTGCAACCTTATTACTGCTTTATTTATACTTAACTTTTCTTTTCAGTATGATTCCAGACAATATCCCACAAGAGATCGAACAACTAGAGAGTCAGAAAAAGCCCAACCTGGAAGAAACAGAAGTGGTCAACCTTGGAAATGAAGAAGATGTGAAAGAAACTAAAATCAACATTCATTTGGAAGCCGAGCAGAAGGAAACACTGGTTGAGATCCTCTGACAATACATCGATGTGTTCGCATGGTCATATGATGACATGCCGGGATTAAGAACTAACAGTGTCTCGCATCGACTTCCTACCGATCCTATCAGACCACTGGTCAAGCAGAAACCCAGAAAATTCAAACCTGATTTAAGTTTGAGGATAAAGGAAGAAGTGACCAAGAAGATAAAGGCAAATATGGTAAGGGTCACCAATTATCCCAGCTGGTTGGAAAATATCGTCCCAGTGTTCAAGAAAAATAGAAAGATCAGGATATGCGTGGATTACCGATATCTCAACAAAGCTAGTCCAAAGGACTATTTCCCTTTGCCAAATATCCACGTCCTCATCGACAGCTGCACGAATCATGAACTGCAGTCGTTTGTTGATTGATTCGCTGGGTACCACCAAATCTTGATGCACGAGGAAGATGCAGAGAATACAACCTTCACCACACCTTGGGGAGTCTACTACTACAAAGTCATGCCGTTTGGTCTCAAGAACGCCGGTGCCACCTACATGAGGGCGATGATGACCCCTTTTCACGACATGATTCATAATGAGATTGAAGTGTCTGTGGATTACGTCATCATCAAGTCTCGAAATAGTGTAGAGCACTTCGACGATTTGAGGAAATTTTTTTGAACGCATGCGAAGGTACAGTTTGAAGTTGAACCTAACAAAGTGCGCGTTCGGAGTCCCTACTGGAAAAATGTTGGGCTTCATTGTAAGCAGAAATGGGATTGAACTGGACCCATAAAAAAGTAAGAAAGATGTAATGAGTTTTCTGGGTAGATTGAATTACATTAGTCGCTTCATAGCCTAGTTTACGATAATCTGTGAACCTATTTTCAAGTTGCTAAAAAAAGGATGCTGCCACAAAATGGACAGAAGAGTGCCAGAAAGCCTTCGACAGATTCAAAGAATATTTGTCAAATCCACCAGTACTGGTTCCACCCAAACCCTAGAAGCCATTATTACTATATTTGTCAATTTTGGATAATGCATTCGGCTGTGTGTTGGGACAACATGATGAAACTGGGAGAAAGGAGCAGGCCATCTACTACTTAAGTAAGAAGTTCACGCCTTGCGAGGCGAAGTATACTCTGATAGAACGCACTTGTTGCGCTCTGACTTGGATTTCCCAGAAACTAAGGTAAAAGGCAAAGACATAACAACAACAAGCAACAAAAAAACATACAATAACAACTCAAGATAAAGGTATAAATGTATATGTAAGGGAAAGATAACATAATATAATGCATGTCTGTCATCTTCGGCTGCACAGAATAACCCTTTATGCCATGAAATCGCATCCTCACATTATAATATCAAAACAATAGCATGGTATTACCCTTTGTGCTTTACTCTCTTCCTCACATGATAATGTAAAAATAATGCACTACATCACCCTTCGTGTTTTTATTCTCTTCCTCACATGATAATGTAAAACAAATGGCACGACATCACCTTTCGTTCTTTACAGTCTTCCTCACCAAGCACATATACATCAAAACAAGTAAGGTAGGAAGCATAGATAACATCAACAAGAGTAGTTAAGCGAAATGTACCATGTGAATGACAATGAAATCTTTTGCACCAATAAACAAATCAATAAACTTGAAGAACCTCGTCGTTTAAATACCTCAATAAAGCTCAAGCATGATATTCAACATAAGTATGGAACCCACGTATCTTAAGAATAACAAACCTAGACATGTATTCATGATTTTGGTATAGTTATGACCGAATTTAGCACATCAATATTTTCATAAAGAGTTTATTAAATTCGTCAAGTTGTAGTAAGCTGAAGCATGGTCTTTGACATTGCAATTGTGCTCATACTATTATAGAGGTCAAGTAAAACATGAGGCAAGAAAATCACAAAGTCTAACAAGGCACTAAGCACCATATAATCTACCCCAAGCATGGATAGTCCTGGAACATGCATATACACTTGTCATTTTGCATACACATTACCCACACATCTAGCAAACATTATCATTTTATTAGAAAAACTTCCCTCAACAAAGCTAGGCAAGACACTTACCTCTTTCCGGAACACAATAAACAATCCAACACGACTTTTTGTTTAAAGCAAGCATCCAAACCAATCGAATCTACTCAAATATTGTTCAAACAATTCAAAATAAGCTTTAGAAATTACCCTCAAATGAAAAATGTTCAATGTTTAACATAATTAGGAAAGTCAACTCGGGCCCACATGATTGAAATATGAAATTAAGACCAAATTTCGATTACCTATTCACCCCCGAGCCCTAATATTTGATTTGTGTTAAAATTCGACCTCAATTCGAGGTTTAAATCATAATTTTACAAGATTTCTAAATTCTACCCAAACCCCCCAATTTCTACTTTGAAATTCATAGATTTGATGATGAAATTCATGAAAGCGTAATTGAAATTGATTGAAAACAAATTAATGTTACTAACCAATAAATTTAGGAATAAATTTCTCTTTTAAAAATTGCCTCTATGGAGTCTAGGGTTCAAACAATGATGTGAAATGAGCTAAGTCCCGAATCCACACAATTTATCCAGCTGCATATATCACAATTGCAAATTCTTATTCGCAGTTGCAATGTTCGCAAACGAAAACAGCTTCTGAGCCCTCTGATATCGCAAAAGCGAGGAAGTCATCGCAAATGCAAACCCTAGGCAGTCGGCAAATATGAACCGTGCATCGCAAATTTGAAGCTACCCCTTAATCAATAGTGTCGCAAATGTGACATACCCATCGTAATGAGGAGCCCTCCCAATGTGATGCAAACTTCACAAATGCGAAGTGCCAGCCCAAGATCATTTTCGAAAATGTAATACATAACTCACAAAAGCGATGCTCGCATTTGCTTGCAGAACCTAGCGAATCCTTTCCCTTTACAAATCGCATCCACCAAGGACTATCCAACCCGAGCCATTCCACAACCTATATATAACAATCAAATTAAATATAACATGCCTCCAACAAATTCCTTACCCAAATCAATCTTGAAGTCTTCCTCATCAACCCATAATTAATCCACAAGCGCACCAAAGACCAGGACTATAACAACATATGGCCGTGTGATCCAAACACCGATGATAAGCTCCACCACTTGGCTTTAAGCCACAATCACATAACCTAAGAACTCACAATGACTGTTCCTCCTTAAATACCACGACCTCACACTGTTACTCATCTGATTTTTCCTTAAGCTCATGTTTCACTAACTATAACACATCCCAAATTAGCAGCCCAAATGCATACTCAACCTAGTGACAGTCGTGCCATCTACCTCAAGCGATCCAGACTCACGTCATAGTACATCCATCCCATTGGAAGGTAAACACCTTCGTACCAACCTCATAAGAAATCATACCACCTCGAATCTTCTCACATGATATAGCTTACCAATATAATCCTCAATTCTTTTAATGACCTTGCCATGAGTACCGCCACTATGTAATCAATTGATTCTTTCGAGCCTACACTCATACATAGGCCGCAAGAATATGTTTTATTCCACCAATGAACAACCGAAAGATCCATCAACAGATCCAAAACTCAAGACTGTATGTATACCAAGATGATAATCAAGTATTCACATCCTCTTTGTAGCTCAAGAGAACCCTTATTACCAAATCCAAAACCCTCCAAAATGTAAATGGTCATCACCAAAATGAAATGCAAAGTCTTAATCACTTTTACACAATGAACCAAGTCTCACCAACCTTCCTCAAAGCACGTGGTTACCTACCACAATGTCCATAACGATATGCTCCCACTTCCACGTAGGTATAGCCGTCTTCCAAAGTAAGCCACTCGGTCCCTGCTGCTTATTCTCGACCTGCTGACAATCAACACCACGAGACATCCTAATAGTGTTCTTCTTCATCCTCTGCCACACATAATGTTGCCTCTAATCACAATACCTCTCTGCACCATCCATAAAAACCAAATGCCACAAAATATGAACCTCCTCAATGATCATCTTTGTTGAACAATTAGTACTAGAAACATAATTCCAGCCCTGAAGTCGCAAAAACACCGTCTCACTAAGGACCACAAGTGCAACATCACCACAATTACCTGGATCACAACTAGTAACGAGTACTTAAAATTGCGTAGGAATAAGTAGGAAGAAACTGGAGATATAGACTTCAAGCCAAGATAAAGTCGCACAATAAAAAATCAAGAAATTTCCTAACACCCTGTTGCCTCTCAGAGATAGGTATAGACATCTCCGTAGAGGTCTAAAAAACTCTACTAGACCTGCTCGTGACACGTTAGTTCTATATTAACTTAGAGCTCTGATACCAACATATTACGATCCGAAATCCCACCTCAGGCCGTGATGGTTCTTGTCGTACTTGCCAAGCAAGCCAACTCGCAATCAATAAAATATATCCAGTTTCCTTTTATTAATAGTTTATATCATAAATAAAAGCAGGAATAATATCAAAAAGTAAAATATCTGATACAAGTATAACATGGTCTAAACACGACCAAAACAATACTACTCTCAAGAACTAGGTGATACAAGTACACGAAAAACTACTAAATAAGTACAAGTCTGAATACATGATCACAACTATATGTGAGAAAGAAAATAGATAGGAGATACATAAGGACATGGACTTCATGTGCTGCGGATCGAAACAATACAACAACTCACCACGATGTTTCCAATATTGCACTCCTACTCCTCAAAGGGTATCACAATACTGTTCTTAGAACCTAAACAAAAATGTGCAGAAGTATAGTATAACACACCATACTCAGTACCCAGTATGTAACATGTCTAACCTCGAATAAGTAATGGCGAGTCTAGGTGCATCTCAATACTTACAACACATAAACAATAACAAGCCTGGAGCTGGAATAGTAATATCCTCACGATCAACATGAATTAAGATATAAAAACAATCGAAAGACCTAAAACATGCTTTTCCAATTCAACAAATAATTATAACGTTCTTGAAGCATGGCAAGTAAAACTGGCACGCTTCCATCAACAGAGTCGAGGCTCCTAACTAGCATGTATACATGATATGCAATAATTAGTATTTATAAATAAATGCTTCTAAATAAATCAAGAATATTAATGCAGTCAAACCAGTATAAGACCATGTACCCCGATACAAGATACATATATCTCGATACAAAATCCATATATCATAATAACCCGATACAAATCCATGTATCGACCTAGTACAAAGTTCATGTACTGACCACGCTCATTGGGCCTAAAGTAATATGGGTAATCACGTGATTCCGGAGGAACGTTGCCAATCCAAGCGCAAAGAAGAGCATAATAGCAAACCCTCATAATAGAATATCTGCTCATCATGTCCCATGCCATAACTATATTTCAACTACACGATCTTGCTTTTCTTGCAAATATCTCTCTCCAAATCAAGTACCCAAATGTGATACATATGTGTGTGTGTATATATATATATATATATATATATATATGCCCAAGAATTTGTAGATAACGATAAACATGACTTAATAAAAATCATATAGATATGTGCTCATAAATCTCTTTTTGACCACAGACAATTTAAGCAATTCAACACCTAAAAGATAAGTCCCCATTCCTTCGTAAATAATCATAATCCTAGGCATGATTTCTAATATGAGTGAGAGAGCAAATGTAGGCACATAATCTAAACATATCATGAACCAAATGAGCTCATAGTCAAAGCAAGGCATACAATAATTCAATTCTACTGCGGTCATGATATAAACTCGGTAAGTGCATATACGGTTGCCACCACGTATATACACTACCCCAATACCTTAAATACACAGCAAGCAAGTCAAATCTTTCGGATTTGCCTCTTAACAAGGATAGCCAAGAC